>NC_133000.1:21900757-22203787 GCF_048564905.1 Vicugna pacos | reverse complement strand
GAAAAGAATGTTGCCTATAGCCTAAAATATACAGGACATCCCATTCTCAAAACTGACCTTTAAGGGTATAACTCTTTCCTATTATATAGATATTTAAAAGTTGAAGAATGGAAAATCACACTTGTCTTATTGGAGGTTTGCAGGGACACCATGACTTGACCTAAGTGGACAGCTGTAAGAACAAAGGATTTTGACACCAAGAAGTTTGCAACAACCAACTACACTCCCTCCTCTTCTTGGTATGAAAGGAGCCTAAATTCTGACTTGGGAAAGACGGTTCTCCAGGACATTAGTCTGTCATCTTCTTGGTCTGCTGGCCTTCCAAATAAAGTCATTCCTTGCCCTAGCATCTCATCTTTTGATTTATTGGCCTGTCATGCAGCGAGCAGAATGAGTTTGGAATCGGTAACAATAGCAAAAGGGGTTAAATTCAGGTGTTTGGAAGCCAATGCACAAATCCTAAAAAGAGCTGCTGATAGGTTCCATTTGCCCCCAAAAGAAATACTTTCTATGTTGGCCAAGGCAGTGGCAGACAACAGAGCTGTGACAGCTCTGCAAATGGGTACCAGTGGTCTGTCCTTGGTGATTCTCCAATGTCCTTAAGGGAGGGGATCCCCTCAGTCTGCCTTCTCTTTCTGCCACTGGACTCTGAGATGAAAAGATGAGGTCTGTCCCCTTCTACTGCCTCATTTCCACTTTAAGTATGTCGTGAGGGAGAAGGAACTTTTGCTAGAAATTGAGAGAAAACAATTTGAAAAGGTCAATGTTAGAGCATAAAAAATCAAATTTGCTAAGAGGTGATAGGAAATGTTGGCAACCTTGAGCCCCCTACCCTTACTGACTTCCCACTCTAAGATAGACATTAGAGCACTCCAGCAGAGGGACGGATAGTTAAATTTCAAGGGTGACTTCCTTGTTTTCAGTATATACTACAGACTGCGATGTGAGCTGTCTCAAGATGAATTCTTCAGGGAAAGGACTGATTTGAATGAAATATGTATAGTGAACAAAACAGCAATGCTTCAATACTCTTACAGTCTAGTAGAAAATTTAACAGGGAAAATTATTTATAAATATGGAGCTATCTTTATTATTTTATTTTTTGGGGGGAGTGAGTTGTTTTTAAAACCTCCAGAGCAAGGTGCCACAAGCCTGAGAAATTGTTTCCTCTCATCTCTTGGGTTTTAACGACTCGCTGCAAGCATTCAATTACAAACTGGCCATTAACAAGAAATCTAATTGCTCTTAGCAGACAGGTAAACAACTCATATTGGCATCACAAAGTGCATGGAGGGCCATTTAATAGTATAAAGGGAAATGAAGTTTTCCTTAAGAAAAAAAATGAATAATTCTGTATTTATAAAATGGTATTATTCCTCCTCTTTGGATACATAGAAACAGAAAAATAGATACAAACAGTAATGATGAACTATGACACTTATTTTTTTAAGTACATGCAAGTAAAGCTACTAAATAAGCCACAAATCCCATTAGGTAAGGATTAAATTGTTACGATTATTTAGGTTTTCAAAAACTTAAGCCATTATTGGAAACTTGTCTTTTGACCAAAAGTGATCAGGAAAAGTTTACTTAAGATTTTGTTACTGTAGGAATGAATATACATATATTTATTAAATTACATTTGTTAAATATGTGTTTATAAACTATATAACTTTATTAAACCAGAAAAAAAGGGAAAGTATTAAAAAATGTATGGAGAACTGTGAGTTTAAGATAATAAAAAGTTTTGTCTTGTTCCAGCACAATTTCAAATTCCCACTTTCTTTAAAAAGATCCATTTTGGTTACTTTGACTGGAAGGTGAAAGTTACTCTGTCTATGTGGAGTTACCCAAGGTGATTTTGCATCACTTAATGGTTTATCAGTTAGAGCTTAAAAACACACATACCTACAAAATCATTAAACACCTTCCAATATCTTTTCTGCTCTACATAGAAGAGTTACAGCTGTGAGTTTCAGAAGGCAAAGAGATCTTATCCTAAAAAATCACTAGTAAAACAAAAAAGATGTATTATTATAAGAACTTTCTTTATCTATGTATCAACCCTGTATCACTGATGCCTAGAAAGCAGGATAGACCATTGGACATTCACTAGTAATCCAGGACTCCTTCCAGCATTCTTCTTCAATTGTGAATGTTCGAAATTGAGTCTTAGTGAAAAAAAGGGTAAGTATTAAACTCTGTTACCAATGTCATGATCAGGCTTGGAAAAACTGAATTTTACCTGCAATTATTATTTAAATAGACTTCTAAGTATTTAAGAGGACCTGAAAGGAACTAGAAAAGTCATGTAGCGCCAAAGCCATCTCAAATGTGCACCTGGTAATCATGTCCTCAACACTGCAGACTTTTGGGAGGAGTGGACCAGATGACATTCACCCCAAACCTCAGTCTAGAAAAACTCACAGCACCCTCCCCTATATGCATACACACGTTCCTCTCTTCAAATAAAATAGTCTTCATGGTTAAGAAAATATATAATAAACATGTTCTCTCTTGTCTCCAGGCTATGTCTGTGCCACTTTGCAAATTCGTTCTCTCTTGTTTTCCTCTTTAGAGACAGAGAACAGCTGGTTGTCATCTTCCAAATATTGTAGCAATCCTTCATATGCTGAAGACAGTAATTAAGTCATCCTCTTAGGCTTCTCTTTTGAGAAACTCAAATTTTGCTCTAACACAGATTATCAAAAAATTGCCACAGCCTTGAACATGAAAATTGTTATTGCCTTGACTCTCTTTGTAAACCCCACTTGTTTCTGTAAATACTCCTTCTCCGGAAGCATGTTGTTGCCTCCATGAAGTTGAGTCCCTGCTGTCTGGCTTTATCCTTCTTACGACATAACTCCACTGGTGAATTTGGGCTCTCCGTTAACCTCCCGTGAGAGCACTTTGCAGTTCTCAGGTAAACTTGTGTGACTGTTACCTCCCAGTCACCTTTCCCTTTCTGCCTCCCCCTCATGTTCTAAAAGGAGAGGATGTCACAAAGATCAGGTTCCTAGGCGACCATGACAAGCGTGCAGCTCCTATGTGACACCCTCACCTGCGGGAGTTTTCTCCATAGGGTGTTGTATTGGTAAGCTCATACGATTTTGAAACAAGTGAAGCTTTCCTTTTAGCCATAACTCATTACAAAAAAAAAAAAAAAACAGCATTCATCACATAGAGGTCTAAGGGAAAAAACAGATTTACTGACTGCAATTTGAGGCACATTATTTATTCTCACACTTTCTTCACCTGTAAAATGGGAAAATAAGAGCCCACAGAATTGCGTTAAGGAATGAATGAAATCACATGTTACCCACCCACCTGCCTGACAAAATTCCTTTCTCTGGCACTTATGTGACATTTTCTTCCTTTGATGTACTGTTCTTTATGAAGATACAGTGGATTAGTGAATCTGTTCTTTTGGGTCACAGACTTTGTATCTGAGTAGGGGATTCTTGAAGTTTTAACAACAACAAAAAATGACTCTAAAACTAAGCATTTGAATTATCAAATCACATTTGTAAGGGTAATATTTTGAGGCAGGAACACCCCCTGAATAAGGCAAACCAACTCACAGGTGTGTGATTTCACATCCTATGTGAGGCATAAGCATGTTTATTTAAAGACAAATATCCTCAATTTCAATGATCCTGGGTTGCTTATAACAAGATATTCTCTGAAATACCAAACCATGTATTTCATTTTGTATTTTTTCACTGGTAGAGGGATAACCCTAATCTTGGAAAGATTTGACATGCCAATTTATCCACACTATAGAGCTAGAGAGAATATTAATGCATCGACCTTTTACTTCATTTTGCTTTGAATAAAGTAAGACAATTACCCTGCTTGAGGATAGAATATTTCAAGTGTGAAAAAATTGCAAATAGTTAAATTTTTCTTACATGAATGCAATTCAGCTCTTCATCTTCTCCCTCTCCCTTCCCCCCAACCCTATACAGCCTGAAAAAAGAAGTCAAACACATAGAATAAAGATCTGTGCTCCATAAATATTTTAATAAATAATCATTTGAGAGGGGCTTGATCATCTACTTACTGGAGTTAATGGATGACTCTTAGAATTTCATCATTTCATGATTTACCTGTTTCCTAGTGTCCACAGATAATGATTGATGGTCTGCCCAGTAATTATTTTTCACTTAAGTCTAGGGATTGTACAGAAGAGGTGGGAGGGAAAGAGTTTCATGTAGGAAACAGTTATTTCTGCTAGAAAAAAAAAAAGAGCAAAATTAATTTTCTAAGCAGCCAAGCTAAATGGCTCAATCAGCCAGCCGACAGAACACTTCCTTACCTAATATAAGCCTCTTAAATGTCAACCAATTAAAGTCATCACTTACCTAGAAAGTTTCTCTTTTCTGTGTTTAGAAGAAAGCCACCTGACTATTTATATACCCAGAAATGTGGATGTGGGGGTGTGTGTGTGTGTGTGTAATGTTTGTGAGGGGAGAGTATGTAAGGAATTATACATAATTAAAGTTACTTCTGCTCTTCTCTAAATGTCTGTGTTAACCTGCTACTGGGTGACTCATTTTATAAAATGATTCATTCTCACCCACAGACATATTTCTATTTTTGAAAAGAAATATGCCAATACGCCAGTAGTATTTAAACAAGTTGTGCTTTGTTTATGAAATACTGTACCCCAATGTGGTCATTGTGGGGCACCAGCCTGACAGGGATCTCCAGCAACAAATGAGCACAGAGAGCACAGAAGTCTTGATGTGAATGAGTGGACCCAGAGCACCTTCTCTAACTATTTCAGTAGCATTTTACCACTCTCATTGGTAGCTCCATTCCCAAACAAAATTTTTAAGTTGTTAATTTGCTATTTGACTAAAGTTCATTCAGGGTTCAGTTGAATCCTACCTTTGCAAGAGTTGTGAAATGTTCATCTAAGAAAACATGAGCCCCTTCTGTCCAACTCCTCCTTAGCATCCCCAGAACCATGTGGAGGAGAAAGACAACCCGGACCCCTGTTGATAACTAGCCAAGACAGCTGGACAGAGGAGGTTTAAGATTTCAGAAGGTCAGACTATCTAACCAACAAAGCAGGTAAAGAACATCAGCAGACTCGTTCATGTAGCTTCTACCCTCAACACTCCTCTAAGTAGCAAGCTGATCATGTATTTTGTTTAGTCATCTGTTTCATGAATAGTGTCTGAAGTTCTCTCTCCTATTCAGTCCCTCCTCAGTCTGTTTGTACCACTGATTGATTTTTCAAATATTACACATAATTTAGTTCTCATTTCAAAGGTTACAGTAGCAGAAAGAATTGTCTCCAGGGCTTCCAACATCATCTTCTATAACTTATTTTTAAAACTTACTGTTTGAATGTCCTCACACAGTCAGCATGCCTTTCCTTTCTAGTCTTCTACTCTCTCAGGTTTGCTTTCCTCAATAAGACTTTTTCTTCTGTTCATAGGACTCTTCAATTTCCACTTTTTAGTCCATCATTTTTCCTTGCTAAATATTGCCATCAAGCTATTAGTAAATCACTTGTCTTGTATCCCAACTGAATCTTTCAGAACTGGACATAAATACTTCATTCAGTTCACAAACCATTAAAGCAGGCTAGAGCCATATTGGCCAGTAAGGGAGGCAAGTCACAGGTGTACTGACCAAGAAAGTTCATGAACAACATCTGTCCACATCAGCCACAGTCCACACAGCACTAGCCCTGCAGCCTCGAACAGCCTCCCCCAACACCCACACCCCAGAAAATGCTGTAATAACTAGTAAATTAGATGTGCTCCTTTGGCTCTAACCCTGTGCTCTGTTTCTTGTGCTTAGTCATGCTGGTTCTGCGCCTTTTGCAAAACAATCATCTTATAGCCTGAAATATACAGGATAGTTCACTCTTCAAGCTGAAAGCTGTAAAAGGGTGAGTTCCTTGAAGAGACAGGACATGTTCCCAGAAGTCAAGAGAACAAACCTAAGTAGAAGTTCACAGAACTAGTCAGCAGTTTGCTCTGGGAATTGTTTTTATAGAAGCAAAGGCAAATAGGAATCTCCCTAAGCCAGCAAGGGAGAAAGAGAAGAAAGAAGAAAGTTCAGTCAGAAAAGGGTGAAAGTGGATAAACAGGGGACATTTTTTTAAAATGTACATCCTTAATCAGGAGAAGAAACTTAAAGATCTGGAACTCTTTTATGGTATAATTATCATGTACACAAAAATATGTGTGTGTATATATGAAGGAGGGATGAGAATATAGAGCTCTCTTAATCATTGTGTGCACAATGCGGGTTCCTATCTCAACAAATTTTGTGGAATGTATACTTTCAGGCTGTACATGAACTCAGATTCATAGCTTGATGGACTTGTGGACTACTGCCGATACATGTTATTGAACTGCTTTTAAATTCTTTTTATATTCAGATAGTCTTGCAAAAACACATGAATGCATAATTCCAAGAAGTAAACCAGTGCATATGTACCAATCTGTCATGATCTTGTTATTATAGGGTACAGGCAAAGATCTCATTCCAGGGAGCATGTGTCCAATTCAGCACAGCCCTTTCAAATCCACAATCCTGAATTTTTCTAAGCAACATTTCTCACAAAGAGCTTTAATTTCTGCAAAAGTTAAATTGACCAAAATGCTAAACTTGGAAGGGAATAGTGTAGAGTCACAAAAAATAAAGAGCTAATTAGGTATAATATTCAGGAATACTTAAAACTGTTTACTTCTTACCGGCAACGGTTTTTCCAAACAAAAGCTCAGGGTGAATTAATTGTTGTGAAACAAACACACAATCAAGGAAATAACATTTTATAAGTCGGAAACAAACACATAACAGAAACTGTTTCAAAGATGCCTAATCCAAGAGAACTGGCAACTGGAAGTGGATTTGTGAGCTAACAAACGTGATGATCTGGCAGTCAACATCTCCAGATCCCAGTGTTTCATGTGAATGCACACTATAGAATGAGTGAAGGCACACAGGAAATTAAACATATGCAGTGTATGCAAAATTGAACAGGTGGGGAAATGAGAAGGGGAATGCGTGAACTAGTCTAGGGGGAAATAGGAAAGCAGAGAAACTGGAGAAGGAAGAGAGAGAAATGAGAAATAGCGGGCTATTCGGAAAATCTGTTTATCTTCTTTGTTCAATATTCTCTATTGATCACCATCAGTGTTGGCAAGTGGCTTGAAGCTGTGATCCTGAATTGATACTTAATTAAAATCTAGTTCCATTTCAATAATATGGTAAACACATCACAATTTTGTATGTAAATAACATCAGCAGATGAAGGATAAAAGAAGAATCTAAACTAAGTGCTAGGAAGTTTACAAAGAAGGCAAAGAGCGAGTCATGCAGAGAAAAACAATAATTAAACTCTGCTTCCAATTCATTGTTATTGTGGCTTTTATTAAGATTCTGCTTTAGTCCAAAAGTCATTTTCTTTCTGTCTTATTTATCTTGCCAAGGAGGAAAATAAGCACAAACTGCATTTTATTCCTCTTATCTATAAAATCAGAGCCAAGTTCTGCCTTCAACAGCTCATTCTCAACTGTCCATCGGCGGGATTATCTTCTCGATCATCACCTTTAACTTCTTCTGAGTACAATTCTATACCCCAATTCTTACCTTTGATTACACTAAAATAGCAAGTCATGGGAGTTATATGTGTTTATCTAGGGAAAGACCTGTCATTTGAGATAGATGCCACTAGTCAACAGAGCCAACTTCTTTGAAAACAACTTAGATTTACAAGCAACCTACTAGGTGCTACTTCATAAGTATGGTACACAGCCCTGGGAGCCATCGCCACTCATGTATGTTCATATGTATATACCTGCATATATGTTTATACTCATACAGATATTCCTCAGTGTACAACAGGGTTATGTTCCAATAAATCCATCATAAGTTGAAAATACTGCAACTCAAATGCATTTAAGACATCTAACCTACTGAACATCGCAGCCTAGCCCAGCCTACCTTACACATGCTCAGAACACTTACATTAGCATATGGTTGGGGAAAATTATCCGACACAAATTCTATTTTTAATTAAGTGCTGAATAGCTCATGTACTGTGTTAAGACTGGACTAAAAGTGCAAACCAGATGGTAGTCTGGGTACAGAATGGTTGTAGGTGTATTGCTGTTCACCTTTGTGATCGCAGGACTGACTGGGAGAGGCCACCGCTGCCCAGGACCATGAGAGTAATATAACCACATATCACTTGCCCAGGAAAAGGTCAAAATTTGAAATTCAAAGTACGGGTTCTACTGAATGTACATGGCTTTCATACCATTGTAAAGTCAAAAAATCAGAAGTCAGGGACCTCCTATATATTTATATATGTGCACATGTATAAAATGAGAAGATATTTATGAGGCTTGTCATTTGAAAACTGCTTTCTAAATTAAAAAAATAATTTCAATTACAATGGCTAGTCAGTGTCATAAATCTTAGTGCATCACCAGAAACTGGGCTAAATTATGATTTCTTAGAAGCCTGGAATAGTTGCAGCTATAACAAAACTTGAAGCTCTCCAAGCAGGGAATTGCCTTAATCTGTTTGTGCTACTATGACAAAAATACCATATACTGGCTGGTTTAAATAACAAATATTTATGTCTCGCATTTCTGGAAGCTGAAAAGTCAAAGATCAAGATGCTGGTAGACTCAGGCAGATTCCATGTCTGGGGTGGGTGGCTTTCCTGGCGGACTGTCTTTTCACTGTGTCCTCACACGGTTGAAGGAGCAAGAATCTCTTACAGGCCTTTATCACAAGGGCACTAATCCCATTTATGGAGTGGCTTTGATAACCTAATCACCTCCCAAAGGCCCCACATCCAAATATCATTGCCTTAGGCATTAGGGTTCAACAATGAATTTCGGGAGACACTAATAACCAAGGCATAGCAGGAAGACTTACTAAAGACCACCTTTTTTTCCCTTCCATTCCCAAGAACTGAAAGAAATTCTGAGCTCATGAAACAGAATCACTAAAATTTCTACTTCCTTTCATCTTCCCCTCGAGCCACAGTGTCTCAGTCTAGAGTGAGAAATGGTAAGCAAATGGAAATAGTCAATGGACTACCTCCTACAGAATCAGGCTTGGAAGGACAGGTGAACATGTCTCCCAGTCAGGTCAGCCAAGGAGAAGAAATGCAAGTTTCTCGAGAGAACGCAGCCAGTCCATCTATCCCCACACGTCCATTTCCCCTGAGCCTCCCATCAGGCAGAGCGAAGGCTTCACATTAGCCTCCACTGGGCTTGGAGCAGGGGTGTGGGGTTGGGGGGAGCAGCTGTCACTCCCCTCCTGAAACTCCCACCCCTTCCATGAACACAGGGTCTAGTGCACTTGTCTGCATCATTATTGTTTCAAAATAAACAAATCTTAGAAACCTAACATTGGTCCAGGTGATTCTTAGGGTGAGAAGAATCACTTATATCACTTGAATAAATCTCAGATATGTGTGCAGCGAGCCCCTGCACGAGCAGTAGCAATAGGAAAGGCTCACTGGGCTTATTCTATTCTTGAAGGAGCCAAAATTTCAGAATGAACATCAAAGGGGGCCAAAAGGGAGGATTTTCTTTTCTCTAAGACTTGCTAAGAAGGCAAGCGAAGCCAAACCTACCACTGCTCAGCAGCGAGGCACATGCAAATTACTTGAATGGAAAGAGATGTACCAATGCCAGGAACATAAAGCAGACAGAATTAATTCAAAGATTGGAGAAAAGGATGTGATTTGGCTAAACATTGTTTCTGCCTTTCTCTACTTTCAACCCACTTTAATTCGAGCAGCTCACATCTGATGTCTTACGTGAAGTCAAGAGGAAAACTCAGTGAATCGATGCTGACCAGCTCTAGGCTGGGAACTTGGCCTGTGAGTCTGGGGAGGTGGAGAAACTGATAACGCAGACCTGCTTGTCAGTCTCCAGGTTTCAGAGCCCAGGATTTGTACAAGTCCCTTCACTTCAGTTAGAAGGAATCAATAAAGAAGAGGTAAAATAGTTAAGATATAGTCAATCAGAAGTAAAAATCATTCTGAACCCATTCTAAACCACTCTAAACCATCTGCGGGACATAATTTTCCCAAGAAAAAACTTAATCTTCCAGTGTGTGTGTGTTCTAACTCAAAATATGTAAATTTCTCCACTTAGAAGAAGTAAAGATTTTCTTAACATGAAAAAAAATGCAATGACCTCATTGCTCTGCTATGAAATCCAGCTCATCTATAAATAGCAAATTAGGATACTGCACTCTGTATTCCTTTAGAGTATCCTTTACTTTTGAACTCAAAGTTATTGGTTTATTAAAAAAATGAATTTTTTAAGTCATAAAACTTGCAAGGTTTTAATTACAAAGTTAAATGAGATATTCTACATGCTGCCTATGTCTGTAGGTCAAACGAAGATAAAACCACTGTACTCAGGACATATGTTTTGTTAAAATGAGCTCTAATGGACTGAACTGTCAGCCCGATCTCACCTCCGTGATAAAGGTGAGTAACCCCAGCAGGAACATACTCACTTCTTCTGAATCTCATTCAAACAGTAAGAATAACATCTCACTGAGAATTATGGTAATAAAAGGGTCTAGAACCAGCTACTGCTGGCACAGAACAGGTGCTAGATAAACAATAGTTTTACTTTCTTTTGGGACCATGGGTCTCTTCTAATGCTCAAAGCTGTCCAGCTAACACAATAACTAAGAAAAGGGACTATATTTCCAATAACATTAAAAAACGGGGTGCATAATTTGAAAAACGAAGTTGATGCATGGTCATCCCTCAGGAACTATAAGGAGCAGTTTTCCCCTAGGAAACCCCATCTCTACTAATCTTGCTCAGAAGCCTTCCTGCCAACATCTATTTCTTTGTCCAAGTTTTGTTCCCATTTAGAAATGAATATTTCAAGGTGATTTATCACAAGCTCCTTAACTCTGATCTGATAAGATAGTCACCATCAATTCGTGAGGACTCCTGGGGGAGGGTTTTTTCCCAGTTTAGCCTGGCTTGTAGTCGAGATCCTTTTGTACCTAAGCTCTCATTATTTTGTTCAATGCTCAGGGATCAGTTGGAACTTCAGATCTTATTGCCTATATTCCCTTTAGAGGAGTTCTGAAATGTGTCAGACTGCTGCTCTCTGTTTTCCCAAATTTCAAAAAAAAAAAAAAGCCACAGAATTTTTACTTTCTTCAGGATGTCAGTATTATATACACAGATGGGCAGTCAGGGAAACATGTCATACTTTACACCAGGATGCTGTGCTATAAACAGGGGGTTGTCCACTCTCATTTCCTCCCATTATCTGGATAGTATATGAGGTTGTTGCAAAAATGAACAGAAGATTCTTTGGTCAGGAGAATAGTCAAGACGCGGGCTGGGAGAGGAGGGAACATGGATGAAACTTGGAGAATGGTCAGGAGTGTAAAGAAGCAGGTGAATTAGACTCGGGGTATATACTGGGTGCGCTAGGGTTTAGGAGTTTGCAGCAAATGCAGGACCCGGTGAAGAGGTTGCAGAGGGAGCAAAAAAGCACAAAAGGTACCATAAGGAGTATCAAATTGCATAACACATCGGTCAGCTGATTCACACAAATAATTCCACGAGCAAGGGGTCTATATTGTGGTTATTTCTTGATGAAAAGCAAGTTACCAGTGAAACACATCTCCCTAGAGGTGCCATCAATGGCTAGACAATCTGAAAAATTACAGACCAAAATAAGGATTCATCACCAATTCAGTCTTACATGCCACACCTTTATTTTCTACCTTTGTTTTCCACCTAAACTTTGGAGTCTTTAGGAACTTTCAATTATATTTCATCCTACTTACTAATGACAGAAAAGCAGCCAGGTATTACTGAAAATATGACCATGACCCTAACTGAATTAAATCAGCCTAATTCAACAATGTAAAACATACCCTGTGGCTACAAACATGTGCATTGTTCTTTACAGCTCCGTTAGTTTGCACATGAACTTCAGCCCTTTGAAAATGTCAGTACTACATAGGTTGTAGAGATAGTCAAATCCTTACCCTTGGTTCATTAATATGACGGCAGTCATTGGATCAGTTTGAATTCACATCCAAGGGCTCTATGCACCAGTACATTTTCCAAGGATAGAGACAGAAATAGAAACAGAGATGAGATGGAGATACAGAACTTGGAGACAAATACTATTAGAGATAAATGCAATATAAATCTTGTATCTTCTCATACATCTATCACAGCAAAGACTTTTTAACAAGATCATTAATATCTCAATCATGAAATGTTTTTGGTAGTCTCCTAAAGAAAATGTTCCTAAAACCACTTTTAATTGCTTGCAATTCATACAGTGACTGTGGTTGATTCCATTCTAGACTTGATATCTATTTGGAGTTACCTTTAGAAAACAGAGCTGCTGAAAGGTGATGGTCAAGCCCTAAAGTCAAGAGTAAATTCTCAGAGCTTGAACGAGCAGATGCAGATTTTCATTCTATTCATGGATATAAAAGCTACAGAGTACTATACACAGCTTTGCTCAGTGTTAATTGCATAGAACAAAAAAAGGGAGGGAGGAGGTGGACATCTAAACAGGCTATGAAGACAAGAAGAGAGAAAAATTTTAACTCAGAAGGAAAAAAAGGAAATTAAAAACTTCAAAAAGATATATAGGACACAAAGTTTAGAAATTGAAAATGTACAAGAAGGAAGATCATTTTCCCTGTCACTTTTAACACTTCCTTGTTCTGACACGTCTACAATGCAATAACGCAATCTTACTGTATTTAGTCTTTAAACTTTTCAAGTACACAGCAGCTTGAGAGTTGATTGTCTATAAATCAAACAAAAGTTAAGCAAAACGACCAAACATTGAAGAGAGATTTCAGCTCAATTTAGAATGGTATCTAATTCATCCCTGCTGATTTTTCCACTCATGTTGGCGAGGTTAATTTGTGTCTCGTATTATTTCACTCTTTTGACTCACTACCTTTGCAATGAAATAAAAATACATTCAGTCTCACCTTTGAAGAGTGATAATTATGTTTCCGTCGCTTATATGAAAGATCACAGTGACTCCCTCCTGCCTGAGGGTTTTTAAGTTACAGGTCTTTCACCTTCGTAACAGAAACATAATAACCATATTTCACAGGTGAGGCATTCTGCCATTATAAATGGGAAGATGGAGTTCCAGCTCCTCTTGGCAAAACAGCCTCCACTGGATGTTGGAAGAATCAGCTCTGAATCATTCCAGCTGGTGACTCTTCAGGGAGATATTCTTCTTCCCAAAAGGCAGTTTGGGGATTAAGAAATTTTCAAGGATCTTCTGAGCATAGAAAACACAATCACAAGCGTGCATGTATGTGTGTCTGTGCACACACCCATACATGTATACATAACATCTACTCTATGTAATTTATATAATATAAGTATACATCTGTAAGTATATGTATGTGCATTTACATGTGTGTGTTTCAATCATGGTGCTATACAAAGCGATTGTTTAGGCCTCATACTGGGCCATATATAACCAGCATAATCTTTTTCTTTATGTTAGTCCTCAGAAGAGCTGAAGATAGCTATCTTAACATGTTTATAATGGATCACATAACTTCATAATTATTTATTAGGGAGACTTGAGTTATCTCTACTGTATTCATTTATCAATTCAAGTGAAAAACAACTGTCACTCATCAGTTTAAGCTGTTTTCGCCTTTTTTCCCCCTGAATCCACTTGCCACTTTCCTCCACTTGAGGAAAAGAACAGATTCATTTTAGTAGTAACAGAGAAAACCTACAGAATGAAATTTGGCATAAGATGGACATGGCATGAGGGTCTGAAGAACAGCTCTGCCAGTGTTTTTACCTGTTTATCCATGTATTAATTACTCATACCTCTATACTTCAGTGTAATTGTCTTAAAAACTGGGATAAAAAATAGGGTTTCTGTAAAGATTACATGAAATTATGTACATATTACAATTAGCAAACTGGCACATAGTGACAGAAAATAGTCCATTGCTATATTATTGCTTAAGAAGGAGATGGCCCTGCTCCACCCCAAAGGGTTCATGAAATTAGACTTTCAGTTATATTTCTAAATGATATCACTCATATGTGGAATCTAAAAAAAAGGACAAAAAGGATACTATGAACTCATCTACAAAATAGAAACAGACTCGCAGACATAGCAAACAGTCTTATAGTTACTGGGGAAAGGAGTTGGGAAGGGATAAATCTGAGAGTTTGAGATTTACAAATGTTAGCCACTATATATAAAAATAGATTTTTAAAAGTTTCTTCTGTATAGTACAGGGAATTATGTTCAATGTCTTGTAATAACATTTAATGAAAAAGAATATGAAAATGAATATATGTATGTATATGCATGACTGGGACATCATGCTGTACACCAGAAATTGACACATTGTAACTGATGATACTTCAATTTAAGAAAAAGTGATAGATAAGTCCCCTGTTAGGTCCATGATGTGCACTGTGAAGCTTGGGACAAGTCTAAACATTTGTAATATGGAAGAAGTCTAAAGAGTCATCTTTATGTACCAAAACATAGTAAATCTAAGAGTATTTTCCATTCTAATTTTAGATAAAATTCATTATAGAAAATACAGTTATTGTTTACCAGCCACACCATGTTCCCCCCACCCCATATTTGCAAGCTTCCCTTGTTTGGATCATGTAATTATGTCTTGCCAATGGTTAGTAACCATATATGCCATTCCTGGTCCAACAAGTTTTAAGAGTGGCTTGAGTTCTCCAAAGCCTGTCTTTCCTAGGCCCAGCATAATGTATGTGTTATGTGGAAATAATAGCCATAGGATGGAAACAGTCTAGATTCCGCAGTTTGGGTTAGAGGTTTCAGCACCCTTTTCTCAATAACCGAGAGGGCAAGCAGACAGAAAATCATTAAGTATAAAGAGTGCTTGAAAAACACTATCAATCAACTTGACCTGAGAACTCCACCTGACAAGAGCAGAATATACAGAGTTTTAATACACATGGACTATTTACCATGTTAGATCACCCTCTGGGTCATAAAAGAAGTCTAAGTAATTAGAAAAGTGTGTAAACCACATATGTTCCTTAATTACAATAGAATTAAATTAGAAATCAGTAACAAATCAATATGAGGCAAATTCCTAAATATTTAGAATCTAAATAATATATTTCTAAATAACCAATGGGTAGAAAATAAGATTAAAAAATAATATAAAATTATAAAGTGAAATTCAAACAAAAACACATGTCAAAATTTGAAGGTACAGCCAAAGTTATACTTACATGGCAATAATAACATTTATTTAATAACATCAAATAAACTAGAGTACAAAAGAAAAAAGGTCTCAAATCAATGACCTTAAAAGAGAGGAAATTTAATTTCCTAAAAAAGAGGAAATTAAAACAAATAAAGAAGAAATGAAATAATAAAGATTAGAGCAGAAATTAATGAAATAGAAAACAAAAAGCAAACAAGAAAAAAGCAAAATATGGCTATTTGAGAGCCATAAAATTGACGTATACCTAAGCAGACTGATCAGAAATTAAAAATCGATGACATTAATTACCAAAGTGAAAAATGAGAGAAGTAAGAATGCTAGAAATTCTAAAAGTATTTAAAGAAAAATCATGATGTCAATCTATATGAAATGTGAAAACTGCTTAAAAGACACAAATTACCAAAGCTCACCAAAGAAGAAATAGATAACTTGAATAGCACTGTATCTTTTTTTTTTTTTTAATATATTGAGGTTATTAAATTTGAGGTTAAAGAATTCCCCACACAGAAAATTCTGGGCCCAGACAGCCTCCCTGGTGAATTCTAGCTAACTTAGAAAAAATAATAATATTAATTTTATATAACCTTCTAGAAAAATAGAAGTAGGAGGGACAATTACCAATTCAATCTATGAAGCCTACATAGTCTACCAAAATTAGACAAAGACATTAACATAAAACTGTAATTCTTTAACTCTCATGAATATACAAGCAAAAAATTTTTTTTAATTTTATGAAATCTAATCCAAAAGTATATGATAAAGATAATGCATCACAACTAAGTGTTTATCTCAGGAATGGAAGATCAGTTGAACATTCTAAGATGTTATTAATCACATTAACAAACTAAAAATGAAAAAAGATCCAATCATCTCAATAAATTAAAATTTTTGACAAAATTCAATATACATTCCTAACTGAAAATCTTGGCAAACTAGAAACAGAAAGGAACAGTAGGAATCCCTCTCAAAACCTACAGCTAACAGCCCCCTTAATGGTATAAGTATGAATAATTTCCCTCTCAGAACATTAACAAGACAGGATGTTCACTTGTACCACATCGGTTCAACATTGTCCTAAAGATTCTATCCAGCACAATGAAGCAAGTAAAAGAAATTTAAAAAACACCCATTTGAGAATGGAAGAATTAAAGTGCTTTTTATCTAAAGACAACATGACCATCTATGGAATAGATTCTATAGACTCTATCAAAAATGTACTAGAACTAGTAAATAAGTTTAGCAAGATTACAGGGTACAAGATCAATTCATAGGAATCAACTGCATTTCTATATTCTAGCAATGAAGAATCAAAAATTGAAGTTATTAAAAAACATAATAGAATGAAAGAGTGTTAAATTTATAGGAATAAATCTGACATAGATGTACAAAACCTATGCACTGAAAACTATAAAACATTCCTCAGAGAAATCAAAGAACACATTTATAAATAGAAAGATAAGCCATGTTCATGGATCAAAAGATGAATTATAGTTAAGATATTATTTTTCCCCAGTTGATCTATACATTCAATGCAATCTCAATCAAAATTGAGTAGCCTTTCCTGTAGGACATGAAAAGTTAATTTCAAAATTCATATGGAATGAGAAAGGACTTAAAATAGCCAAAACATCTTTGAAGGAAAATAACAAAATCCTGTGAAGGAGAACAGATTTTAAAAGACGTTTCAATGAAGAAAGGATAGTCTTTTCAACAAATGATGCAGAAGCAGTTGGATAATCATACTAAAAAAGAACTTTGTTTGATACAAAAATTAACCCTCAAAATGGATCTTATGTCTAATTATAAAACCTAAAGCTATAAAACTTCCAATAGAAAAGATGGAAATCTTTGAGACCTTTGGTTAAGCAAAGTTTTCATTCAACATCAAAAGCACAATCCATAAAATTAGAAAATAATAAAACTGATTTTATTTCATTAAATTAAGAAATTTCTCTCTTTAAAAGGTACTGTTAAGAAAAAAAAAGATAAACCACAGACTGGGAGAAAATATTTGCAAACACATATGTAATGAAAAACTAGTAGTCTCAAACTAAATAATATATTTTTAAATCTTTTTTAAAAAAGCAAGAGCAAAAGATTTGAATAGATACTTCATAAGGAGCATATACAGATAGTAAAAAATACAGTGAAAAAATCCTTAACATCAGTTCAGTGCCAAGCTATGTTGGGATCTAAAACAAAAGGAACAATCAGTAATATTAATGGTGTCTTTATTTAAAATTTTGATACTTTGTTCACTGTGAGTATTTTTCGGTACTTTTTGAATTTTTTAAATATTGTGCTAAAATATGTACCTTGGTTACTGAGTTTCTTGGCATCTCCTCAAATTTTGTGCCTAAGATGTTGTCATACTCATTTTATCATATTATTGACACTGCTTGATATTATTAGTAATTAGATAAAAGGAACTTAAAATCACAATAAAATGCATCTACATCCCTATTAGAAAACCTAAGATTACTAACTAATATACATAAAATAGATAAACAACAAATGTATACTGTATAGCACAGGGGACTATAATCAATATCTTGTAGTTAACTTATGGTGAAAAAGAATATGAAAAATAGTATATGTATGTTCATGTATGACTGAAGCATTATGCTGTACACCAGAAATTGACACAACATTGTAAACTGACTATACTTCAATAAAAAATATATGTATATATACAGAAAGGGAAAAAAATGGCACTAAAGCTTCATTGGCTTTGTGCCACTATTTGATCAAGTTTCATAACATGTGTAATGAAACATATGTAATGTACTGGGAACCAAGGGTAAACAGACTACTAGTTTAATAAAACATAAGTCTTAGAGAAAAAAAAAAGAACATCTAAGATCAAAATAAGATTGATCATTCCTAGTGTTGGTGAGGATGTGGAATTCCTAAAACTCATACACTGGAGGTGGGAATATAAAACGGCACAGTCACTTTGAAAAGCAGTTTGGCAGTTTCTTAAAACACTAAACATATTCCTACCCTACAACAAAATCATTCCACTCAGATATTTATGCAAGAGAAATATAAGCATATTTCCATAGAAAGCCTTGTACATAAACATTAACAGCTTTATTTGCAATAGTCAAAAACTAGAACAATCCAAATGCCCATTAATGGTTGAAATGGATTAATAAGTCATAGTGTATTCCTACAATGGAATTCTAATCAGCAATAAAAAGGAATAAACTACTGATGGATGCAAAAAACATGGATGAGTCTCAAGATAATTATGGTCTGTGAAAGAAACCAGAAAAAACAAGAGTGCCTGCCTACTACATGATTCCATTCATATAAAATTTTAGAAAATGCCAATGGGGCAAGGGCTGTTGCAGGGAGTAGAGTCTGGATGGGATGACATGGGGCACAAAGATATTCTGAGTGAGAATGATACAACTGCTTTAATGACTGTGATGATGGTTCTACAAGTCAGTGCATCTGCTGAAACTCGTGCAATTGGGCATTTAAAATTTGTACAATTTATCACAGGTCAATTATACTTCAATAAAAGCTGACTGAGAAACATATGGGTGTGCAAGAAAGAAGTCACGTCTTACTCTAGTACTTGATAAATATCATTTAGAACTGCCAAGGGACATGGCTGGAAGAATTCAGTGTTTGTCTCTGGGGAGTTCAAAGTCCAGGAAAAGAGACTGTTAATTCTTGTTATGAGTCTTTCATATCTTTTGATTTCAAAATTACACATAATGCATTGTTTTGATAAAAATAAAAATAACTATTAAAAAGGGGAAAAATCAGGAGGAATTCTGATGGACTGCAAAGGTTAAAAACCACAGGTAGGCCCACAATAATACTCGTAAACACGGATAGCAGTGTGGAAAAGAAGTTAAACTGTATTATTTTATTCTCAGGGCCACTGATTATTGCCCCTGTCATTTTTCTGGAATTCTCTAGATGTTAAAGGAACATTATCTTTTTCTTCTCTAAAGTAATAGTTCCTGAAATATTAAGAACCCATCACCATCCCCCAAAAAACTTAGAATCTATTGTTGGAAAGCCATGTTTCCATGCTTCCTGAGAAATTTCCAAATATAAGAACTACTATATGACTTTCCTTTGCTAGCTCACACATATTCTTAGGTACTATAAGAAGGAAGGAATCTCACTGTGTGGACAAAAATGATAGCATGTTATTATAACCAAATAAGCCATGTTCAGAACAGTAATCAGTGGTGACCTCTAAAGTCTAGCTTGTCACTTTCATATACCAGAATGCTGTGTAATCATAGCAACTCATTTAGTTTCTTTGAGCCTTGCCTTCTCAAATATAAAATGAAGAAGCTAGACTGATTCTCTAAATTTCTTGGCTTTGAATATATTTAGTTCTACAAAATGATGACTAAATGTTATATTCTATTGAACCTAAAATGCCATTGATTATAAGACATACTATTATTTAACAATACATCTTTAACAGTACATAATGATTTAATAATTTCTGGCATGCCTGCCTCTTATACTAAGATGTTAACATTTAAATACACAATTTCTATTTCTCTCATCATACTGATATCATGCTTGCTCTCAAGAGTGAGCTACCTCTAATGGAAAAAATCGTCTCGATTTCTGCTTCTCAGTGGCCTCCGTCTTTACCTGGTCACATGGATTTAATCATATCTCATTGTTTGAATGGGTGTTGGTTCCTCTCAGGAGGAAATAAGGCCAGTCTCCTCTAAGAATTAGAAAAGCTAAGCATTGCAGGGTCATTAGTAGTATCACTGGGGAAGGGGTGTCTGGAAGAAGGAAATAAATATACATAGGTCCTCATCACTTTTACTGAAAACAGATAGGCAGGAAAAATACCCAGCTGATCAGTAAGAAAATATGTATTTACTTTTGCTTGCTCAAGCTTGGGAACGAGTGCAGAGGCAAGCTAGCTCTGGGACCAATTTCTCTCTGCCCTTGCTGCCCTGCAAATGACATTCTTACCAGACCATTAAGAAAACTGTTATAACTTCTAGTGAGACCACCTGCTAGGTCTCAGCACTGGGACGATTACATCTATCGGAAATAATGACCCATAACTAGAATAAAACACATTAATAACATCACATTTACCCAGGATAATGCATTTCACCATTTTATATTGCAGAGACCAAGTTAATCAGTAAAAGCATTACCCAACAACGAGAGCAACTAACAGGCATAGAGTAGATAATGAATATAAAAGCAGAATGTTCAGGATATATTTTTTTTTCCTTTAGAACTGAGAAGATATGTAATGGACAGTAATGGATGGGGCACTAGTTTGGGAATGGGCAATTCTACCTTCTGTCTGTGGGCTCCTCTGCTAAAGGAAGACCCAGAAGTGCCTTCCTCTGGACATAAGAGAAAACAGGAGGTTGTGAGGTTTAATGGAAAGAGCTCTGGATTAAAAGTTAGAAGAGCACGGGCCTTACTCCAGCTGTGCTGCTAATGAGCTGTGTGACCTTGAGCAATTCACTTCACCTCTCTGAGCCTCAATTTCTTATCTGCAAAAATGAACAGCTTAGACTGGGTGATCTCTGAAATCCCCTCCAATTCTCCTATGTTGTGATTCAAGGCAGAATGTCAACCTGACATGGGAATGCTATGAAACGTAATAAAAATGCCTATAAAAGTTCGGCACTCTATGATCCTCAGAACTGCAGGCAGAAAGGATCTGATTGCAATCGCATTTGGGAGGCTACTTTGACACAAAAGATGGAAGCCCTAGTAAAACTCAGGAACTTTTGAGGGCGCTGTATCAGGACCAGAACGTGGCAAGCCTATTACTTACTTTTTTTTTAGGCAAATGCTTGTGTTGACTGTAGTTTATTTCAGGAATTTCAACATCTATAGTAACAAGAAATAAAAAGTCATAAATAAAACAGATTAGACAAGCTAAAGAAATCTCAACTATTAAGATACATAACATACCTAAGAGTTCAGCCTTACAATTCAGTATTTTTAGAGATTAAGAGAATCGGAGAGGAGAAAATTAGTTAAACGCCTTAGAGTTTTCAATCTCTCATAATTTTCTGCTTTGTTTCTATGGCTGAGCACTTTTGTCTGAGAAAACACATTTCCTAACTCACCACAACATCATTTCCACTGAGACTTTACGTGACAAGAAACAATCATGGGAAAATATTTACGATGAAACAAGAATCTCTAAAGGTCTCGAGACCAATGCTGTGGTGGGTGTCCTGTCTCCTATACCCTGGTTTTAGAATGTGCCATTCTTATTTTGGAGGAAAAGAACCCACAGTGACCTTTTCATTTTAATCAAGACACAAAGTATTGAGTTGACTTTAGGGGAAAGGCAGAAGTAGGGACAGTACGTGTTGGCATTTTGCATGCAGAGCCCCAGTGACACCTGCACACCAAACCCTCTGGGACACAAAAACTCCAATCTTGTTTCATAATGCTGTTCCATTTTAGCTTCACATTATTACTTGAATTGAATTTTAAATTAGTCTACTTACAGAACAAATTACTGAAAGTTTAATTTTCCTTTCCCAACAAATCCCACTGCAAGCACCAGCCACCTGAAGCCAAGAGAGTTGTACATTTTGTCCAAATGCAAGTGAAATAAAATATCAAAATCAACTCATTCTCTCTCAAAATAAATGTGCAACCCATTTCTAATAACCGTCTTTGGTCAAACCAGACTTTAGCCAAACATAATCCAGAAATGGCCCTTAAGTCAAGCATTTTCCTTGTTACTCCTAAATAAAATACAGAAAATAATAGAAAGGCTGATAGCTTTCTTGTAATGAAGGCAAAAGTGATTGGGAAGAAAAGGATGTAAAAATTAATGATATGTAGCTGACATTATTTAAATAGACAATGGCTCTATCAATAAAAAGAAGTCCTAACAAGTGTGTTTCATGACAGAAATATATTAACCACTTTTCATCATCTGGAACCTTCATAAATCAATAAGAGATAATATTTACTCTATCCTGCTGGGGTGGCTTTTTTGTATTTCTGAGAGAATTCATTTAATCCTGGTTGCCATAGTTACAACAGAGTTCTAGAATGAGTTTTGTTTCATCATAATTGCTGCATGTTAGTATATAAACAGCTGAACTCTACCTTCAACCAGCAGCACTCTTTTGTGAATAAAGAAAATCCCTTATCAAAAAGTAATTGAACTAGAATTCAAAATGTACCATGGAGCCCTTGCCCTTCTCAGAGGGTTGGCAAATATTCCTCAAAATTTTTTTTAGTTTTCTCTGAAAGGCACATCAAGAGTACAAGAAGAATGTGAGAAGAAGATTCAAAATGTTTAAAGCAATGCGGAGATTTAAAGAAGTTAAAATAATTTATTCTTGGACTGCACCATGAGTCAAAAGGACAAATTTGACCTTCAGGCTATTGATCTAATCTTTTTACCAAATACCTGTCACTTCACGTAGATATTAAATTTGAAATGTTATTTCTCAGCTCATCCATTGCCAATTGATTCAGTATCAGTTTATCCACTGGGGGAAAAACTGAGGGAAAAGTATTATTAAGCCTGATATATTTTTAGCATTAATTTCAAAGGCCACAAGGTAAAAGAAAAGGAAAACATATATGCCCTTATTACTTCTCTAAGGTAGCAAATATCCAGAAAATATGAAATCAAAAAGCACTGGGTCTGACAATTTGGGAAACAGGGTATTTAGAAATCACCATGAACAATATTTGTGCCCCAAGAAAAAGCCAAACAAAATTTTCATAGATGAAAGCCCAACAGCCTATGCCAGTAGCAGTTAAAATGTCGGTTCAGTTAAAAAGATAACCCTTTAAATTTTGAAAAACAAAATACCTCTCTGTTAGTCACTAAATCTTTTTAAATATATGTTTGTCTGGTAAAGTCTGACAATGCTGCCTGTGAAATCAGAAAGGAGAACATGTCATGAGAATATGAAAGAACAAGAAAATTCAACTAAAATTGTCTTTTCCCATATGGCAGCTTAAGACAAATGGTCTTAAGCATGTTATTTTGAGAGGTACACAACTCTTAAATAACTGAAGATCCTCAAGTTATTTTAGAAAGGAAAAGTAAAAAGAAGTACTTTGGCTTATTCACCTTATAAATGTCCTGTTTAGTTAGAGGTTGGATTCAATATATTCCATTTGAAACTCTTTATCCTGTATTTGTAGTATTTATTTGTTTGGAGGGAGAACCATTTTCTTACATATGTTAGATTTGAATCATGACCATTTGCATGAAATTTTATGAAAATATATGGTTTTGAACATGAAGAAGATAATGTGTTCATAATTCGAGAGATACAAAGATAAATAAGATAGCTCTTCTTCAAAGGAACGTGTACTAAAAGAACAAAGAAGAAAAATGGGGAGAAGTGTTAGGATAAATAATACTAGACAGTAACATAATATGGGCTGTGTGTAAATGTGATAAAGGAAATAAGAGCAGAGAGCTACGACAGTCAACACAGCAAAGAGACACGTTCTTCACCAAATCAGAAAAGGCTTCAGGAAGGTGGTGGTATTTGATTTGGGTGCCATTAAAGGAAGTTCAACAGGCTGACATTAGTGGGGCATGCTCTGATATTCTGAAAGGCAGAAAAATACTAGCAAAAATGAAAGAGATGACCAGAACAGGATATGTGATCATTTTTCTTTACAGAATCTTGGCAAACTTTTAATAGATGTTGGTATAAGCAAATGCAGACTAGTAGACACATATATTGCCATCTTTAAAAGGCCAGGTTGTGGAAATTTTAAGTCCTTTTCGTAAATTGAGGGCAGGGATATTTGCATTACATGGTAGACCATAGAAAGAGAGATCATTTTGCTTGAGTGATGCGAAGGAGGGTTACCAAGTCCAAATTCATTCTGCTTGCCACAAGACATGCCAGTAAATTGGGAAACTAGGTGGTGGGGTAAGGAATAATGACTTTATTTGGAAAGCCAGTAGACTGAGAAGATGAGGGACTAATGTCCTGGAGAACCATCTTCCCCAAGTCAGAATTCAGGCTCCTTTTATACAAAAAAGGGGAGGGAGTGTAGTTAGTTGCTGCAAACTTCTTGGTGTCATAATCCTTTGTTCTTGCAGCTGTCCACTTGGGTTAGGTCACAATGTTCTGCAAACCTCCAACAAGACAAATGTTATTCTCTGTTCTGCAACTTTTTATCTCTTATGAATGGAAAAGTGTTATACCCTTAAAGGTCAGAGCCTTCAGAATGGGCTACCTTGTATACTTCAGGCTATAGGCAACATTCTTTTAGAAAAGGTGCAGAACCAGCATGACTAAGCACAAGAAACAGAGCACACGGTTAGAAGGAACAGATCTAATATGGAGTCAGATTTGTTCTTTCCTATTACAATTGCAGCTGGTGGGGCAAAAAATGGGCCATGGAAACAGAATACTTGCTCTGACCCTTATAACTGGGTCAAACTGGAAAAGGTACTTACCCTTACTTACCCCATGACTGTTTTCTTATCTAAAGTAGGAATATTAATAGTGCTCACTTCCTAGGCTGTTATGAGTATTAAATAAATTATTAGTTATAAAACACTCGAACTAATGCCTGGCAAATAGCAAGCACTCGGTGTAGTATTTGCTCATTTTCATTAAGTGGAGCAGGGATGAAAATACTTTAATGCAGATACAGAAATTTTTATTTTATTTTATTTTTATTTTTGTAATGGAGGTACCAGGAATTGAACCCAGGACCTTGTGCATGCTAAGCACGCTCTCTACCACTAAGCTATAACCAACCCCACACCCCAGGATTTTTATTTTAATTTTCTTTTCTTAAAATAATCTCATCCTGGAGTGAAAGCATATAGTTCAAGTGGCAGAGTGCATGCTTAACATGCATGAGATCCTGGGTTCAATCTCCAGTACCTCCATTAAAAAAAAAAAAACTAACAATAAATAAACAGACCTAATGATCTCCCCACTTGAGCTATTCCCTTTCTAAGCTATAGGTTAAGTAAAATTCTATGACTCAAGTCTCCTCAGCTTGGCTCTGGATGTGGAAATGGCAGATTTTTGAAATTCAGAAAAATCTTTCTCTTTCAGGAAATCCTAGCATGTTGTCTCACAGTGGAGCCAAACAACTTAATTTTTAGCCAAAATTTGAATCGTAAATTTTTTCTTTTCATGCTCCTGTCCTAACATTTCTGCCAGTACCTTTCCTGAGGTGAGAGATACACTTATCTGGATCCCAGGATAACCCCATACAAGGAAATATAAAAAATGAGAACACATTTTTATATTGAAACTATATTATTCCCATAAGATTCATAACTGAAATAATTCCAGCATGAATATTCCACTCTACTTGAAGCATTTAGCTTTCAACCTCTCTCAGTCCAAACCTTTTGTGAGTGTGTATGTGTGAGCGTGTGTGTGTAATTCTTATTTTTCTCACTAGATGTTCTAGTTTTATGTCACAACATGTTAATATATTCTAAGAATTTAAGAGTAGGACTCATGTCTTGACTGTCACCAAGACTAACAGTGTAGAGCACATAGTAAGAATCTAAAACTACTTCTTTACTACTAACAACTTCTCCTGGTCTCCTGAGTTTGGAGACTTTGAAAGATGTATTTTCCTTTCCCTTTGGCCTCCTTCAATCCTTCACGGAAAATGAACGCACTAAAGTTCTGGCTTCTCTCATTAAGATTGAATCAATATCCAGAGATTCAAGTCTCATACAATGTGCCTCCACTTACAGAGACCCAGGCGAAGTTAACCCCACCCCAATCCTCCCAGAGAACCCCCTCCTCAGCTGCAGGCCCTTGTTCCATCAGTTCTGCTCCAGAAAGCTATAGTTATGACTGATTTTTCACCTTCATCCCCAATTGAATATACTTAGATTGTTACAATGGCAAAGGAATATTTCCATTTAAGAAAAACTAGAAAACTGTGAAAAGGATAAAGAAATACAAATAAATACCCAATAATTACCAATGTTATCATTGTGGTATGTTTTCTTCCATGAGTAAAGAATAAATTATAATTAAATAGATAGCTGCCTTTTAGATTTTAAAATATAATATGACTATTTAGTCATTCAAAATGTTTGTTTCCACTGCTTTTACTCATAAATAAAACTATGATGAAAATAAGGCAACACAATAAGCAAACAATAATAATATTACTTGAATGTATAATTGCCATGTATGAGGCTAACTCTTTAATGTGCAGTCATATAGTCCTCACAGATTTGTCCATCAGTATTAGCATCCTTCACATTTTACAGATGAAAAACTGAGAGTTAGAGTGAGTAAATAATTTTCCCCGTGGATTCTACACCAAAATTTAGTTCTCTGACATTCTATTTTGTACACAATTCTATTTCCTTAGGAAAAAAAATCCCCAGAAGCAGAGTCAAAGTTCAAAACATTTTGTCCTTTCATGCTGTTGATGCCTATATCCAAGTTGCTTTCCAGAAAGGCTTTTTTAAAAATATACAATCCTACAAGAAGTGTATGAAAATACCTACTTCACAGCACCTTTTCTCAAATTGTTGCCAATCTGAAGGTGAAAAAATGCAACTTGTGTTGGAAAATATCTTCGCATTAATTGCCCGTCTGTATTTCTTTTCTGAATTGTCTTTTCTTGACTGCTGTTCATATTCCTGAGATATTTTCATTTTTAGAGTACTGAATATGTTAAATAATGCTTATAATCATTTGTCTGTCATGTGGATTCCAAATATTTTTTCCCAGTTTGTCAAATTTGCTTTAAATTTGGAATTACAGATTTTAGATTTTGTCCTGTTATGTTTGATTTTTATGTTATCAGTCTTTTGTTGTGTCTTCAGTGACTTTATGCTTAACAAAATCCTTCCCAATCACAAGTGGATAAATATCTGACAGTTTGACCTCTCATTGCTCTATGTGTCATTAGGGAGAGTCCACTGTGGTGGGCTGTGTGTTCACTCTCCATTGGGATGGTCTGTGTGGAATCCAAGCTCTGTTCCCTATCTCTTAAGTGGTGATAATACCTACCTAAAAGTTGTTGGGAATATTAAATGAAATAATATATTTAAAACATAGAATGTATAGTAAGTACCCACCCAGTAGTAGTTATGATTTAATTGACATGAAATTAATTTTGGGTTTAGTATACACATACAGATAATTTAATTTTTTGCTCAATATATTTGATCAGTTTTCCCAGTATCAGATATTTTTTAAATCTTTCCTTTTGTGGTGTCTATTGCAACAGTTTGTAGCTACCAAGTCTCTGTTTATGCTTCAGTTGGCCGTGGAAAGAAGGGCCTCTGTTGTCAGGTGATTTGTGTGCATGTGTTCTCACTCACTCTTGGCTCATTTGTGCACTAATCTCTGAATATGAGAGCTTGAGCTTTTCTGATCAGTACTTCACATAAAGCATAAAACAACCCAGCAATCCTAGCTAAGGAAAGGGCCAGTGGAGTCAAGGGCCAGCCATAGACCCTGATGGCACCACCATATTGGAATTCACCTCCCTTTACCCCAACACACACCAATGGCAGATCCAATCTGAGGCAGAAGACATATCAGGTTAACCACAAAGTGAGCTGCCCCCACCTATTCACAACACTGTAGAGAAGACTCTTCCAACTTTGAATCCTTGGTGATGATGCTTCAGGGAACGAAGACAAAACTATAAATCTAAGGAAGATCACTATTCTCAACAGAGTGCTGCTTTTCCCACCTCTCTTATTCTCATCGTATCCTAAGGATATCTTAATTCCCAAATTCCAAGGCTGAACCTACCTGAGATAATCCTTCCAAGTTGCCAAGTTCTCTCTCCATGAAACTTAACTGGTGGATTTTTTAAAATGTTCCCTCCAGCTATTTAATTTGGCTCTTATGAAACAAAAAAGAAAACCATTAATAAATAATATAAACAACTATACATAGATTTTTCACATCTGCTTTCAAATTGAGAAGAAAATAAGCTTTTTAAGTCAATTTACAGTGATAGGACAACGTATCTTCAGACTAACACCTGACTCAATGGAAGCCTTCCCAATTAGAGTGGCCACAGATTGTGGTTGAATTGGGTTAGGTAATGTCTAACCTTCTCTGCTTCCATTTAATTCCATGGGAATTACCATAAATTTTTAATTCTCTCCTAAAATTCTGCTGCCAGTGTGTCTTCCCTGGCCTCTGATTTAGCTCACCATGGTGAAGTTTGTCTTAGTTCATTAATTCCCATGTAGATTTCTGACTTGCCTCCCAATCACAGAGAGGATTGTGGTTCTGCATGGCTCAGGGGAGCATCTACACTATGAGAGTCTTAGCTGTGCGGGAGTCACTCCCACTCACTCTGGGCTGCCTGTTTCCACAAGCGCAGCTGACTTTGGTTTCCTCCTGGGTCTCAGGGCCTGGCATCGTATGAGACCCAAGACATTAAAGCTGAGGAAGAAATTAAATCCCTCAGGAATGGAGGGAAGCCTTTAAGCCTTTTTATTTTATTTCCCAGCTCTTCTCTTTGGGGTAGTAAGAGCTCTAGCAAACAAAGACCCTTCATCTCTCCTCCCAGTGGAGTTTCTCAACTAATGCTGAAGCTGCCTCAAATAAGCTAGCTTTTCTATCAGTCTTATTTCTGAAACTGTCGTTTGTGGCTGTGCTTTCACACTAGTCAGGACAGACCTGTCCACACTGCCAATACATCTCAGTTCCTTTGTTCAATTTTAAATCCTAACTGCCAACAGAGTCACGGATTTTTCCAAAACATCACCCAAGTTTCTCTTAATTTATTTGCTCATCACATAGTCTAATTTATTGAAAAGAAAACTAGCTGAATATCTGAAATAGATACAAAAGGAAAAACACCTGTAACCAGACCATAGAGATTCCTTTACCATTTCATCATCACCAGAACCATCATCAACGTCATCATTATCATCCCTGACAATTATATAGTGCTTACCATGTGTCAAACACTGATATAACTGCTTTCCCCATATTAATTTCATTGGTCCTTACAACTAAGTAATAAGGGAGGTAAAAGTATTATTTTCATTTTAAGATAAGGAATCTAAGGCAAAGGGAGAATACACAACCTGTGCAAAGTCACAGCTGGCTTGAGATGCCCTGCTCTTAACCCTGACATCATACCCCCTGCCTACAATGACAACCCCACAATGGCTTCCAAAGAACCTCTATTATCTAGTGTAACCAAATAGCCTGTCTTCTGGGTTGTCAGTTCATTCCTGAGTTTGCCATTAGGATTTATTCCTAAAGAAATAGTCACTGAGAAATCCTACAACACAGGGATGGCTTTACAAGCAGGTAAGTATAAAAACGAGTTTGAAATTTCCACAGCAAAATAGCAGATAGTGGTCATTTGAATATCCTATATCTAAACTATGTCCAAAACTTTTAAGCAATAACATGGAAAGTATTACTCACAGTCAACAGAAGAGGAAACTAAAGCTAAAGGAAGTTAAATATCTTGACCATCCTCACCCAGGTAGAGCCTGAGCTGCTTGCTCATAGCGTGTATGTTCTTTTCATTTTAACACACCCTCCATTAAATAAAAGTGTTCAAGTAAGTTGTAGAATACCCGTATGTACTCTAAGAAATTACTCTTAAACTTAATTCTAGGAGATTAAAGCTTAATCCTAGGGGAAATTGTTTTCAACTAGCAACAACCTGTGGTCTGGAAGACCAGAGCTGCCATTTCCATGGCCTTTTCATTGAATTCAGACAATCCTCCCAATACATGCAAATGAGAAAAAGGACCAATGGTAAAGGTAGAGATGGGAGACCCTGCAGACATTGCACAGAGATGCTCTCCCACCTATGCTTCACAGCCAAACTCACAAAGTTTTCTGAGATTTGCCAAACAGCTGAAATCATTTTTCTTCACTTCCTATAGTCAGTCCATTTAATGACAGAACACCCAAATTGACTTATCTGCTAGGTGACAGCTAATCAGTGTACCCAAAAATCATTTGCAAAGAGTAAAGTGTCACTGTTCCCACTCTTTTGAGACACTGTCTTGTGACAAACTGAAGAAGAACAGTTAAAAAAAAAAAAACAGTCAACTGGATTCAAATCTAAGTTATATCATTTACTATCAGTTTGAACATGGAAAAACTAACTCCCTTCAGGTTTCAGTTAATTCACTTGGAAAGTGATAGGCTATTATTACTAATTTGTTTGGATTTGGGAGTGACAAATACCACCCCATCTTCCATTCTTGAGTTCAGAATTAACTAAAAAATAAGACAGAAGAGAAGAGCCAATCCATATCATAGTGTCTGTTGTGTCTGTTGTATCGATAAAATTGACTGGAGACCGGGACTTCAGTTGAACTCTATAAATTTTTCCAAAAATGAACATGATTAATCCTCCACTTATATGTAGAGTAGGATAAACCCTAGCCACTGGGATCCAGTTCAAAGTTACCCAAATGGAAAACCACTGCTGGGTCTGGAACACCTGTGATCTGCATCAAAGGGACCCAAAAGGCTCAGAGCCCAGCATGCTCAGCTCCATCTAGAAGATTTACCAGTAAGTCAACCTTATCAGTGAAGAGTCAGTGAAGTTGCAAAAAAAAGTTAAAAGAATTCTTCTCATATTAACCTTTGTGAAGTGGAAATTCTCCCCTCTTTATGGATTCATGAATAACAAGGAGAAAGTGTTCTTCTTAACACTCAGTACAAGAGTGATGTTTTCAGCTAAGAATTTGCATCTTGAATATTTCAATTTAGATGTAATACAAGTACCTAAATTCAAAAGCTTGAAATTGAAATAATCATCTTAATATATTCCTCCTCCAGTGTGCTCTATCTCAATAAAAGATCAGACAATGATGCCTCCCCCTCTCAAATACCTTATTTTTTAAACTAGCCATGAGATTTTATTTAATTCTATCTCCTAAACAGCTTTTAAATATATCCTAATTCCTTTCCTACAATCACTACTCTTCCAGGACATCACCATTGTTGTACTGACTTCTTATTTTTCTTCCTTTTACTCTCGCTTTTTACCCCAACTTCCACTTGAATGGTTCTCAAAACAGTCTCCAAAGTCACTTTTATAATATGCAAATTGAATTCTATTTATCTGGCTCCAACTCCTTCACTTTCTTCAAGCTTCATCTCAAATCTCATTTTCCTAGGAAAGTCTTCCTGATCTCCTCTGGAATTATATAAGGGAATCCTATGATTACAGGTTGCTATAGAAGTTAATTCCTATTATGACAAGACTCACCACACTTTGTTTTTGATATCATTCTGCCAAAGTCTATTATTGTCAAATATTGAAAGCCACAGATAGAGGGAAAATACTGTAATCAGCAAGAGAAAGTTATACTGCATATAGGGGAATAATAATCTGATTAACAGCTGACTTCTTATGAACACCATGGAGACCAGAAGAGACTGGAACAATATGTTTCAAGAGCTGAGACAAAAACTTATCTATTAAGAAATCTTTTGTTTTGTTTTGTTTTGTTTTGTTGGTTTTCTTTGGGTGGGGCAGGTAATTAGGCTTATTTATTATTATTTTTTTTAATGGAGTACCAGCTTGAACCTAGGAACCTCATGCATGCTAAGCACTGCACTTTTCCACTGAGCTATACCCTCCCCGCTCAAGAATTCTTTAACCAGTGAAAATATTCTTCAGAAAAGTGAAGACATATTTAGATAAAAGAAAACTAGTAGAATTTGCTGTCAGCATAACTGAGTTAGAGTAATTGCTAAAGGAAGTTCTTTAGGCTGAAGGGAAATGATTTCAGATGAAAATGTGGATCCTCAGAATAGAGGGAAGAGCGTAAGAAAGGGCAGAGATCTGGTAAATGCCAAAGATTTTTTTTTTCTTTTTGATTTGTTTCCCTGAAACCATACAACTCTTTACAGAAAAATTATAACATTATCTTATGGAATTTAAAATACATTTAGATAGAATTCACATTACATTATATGTTAATTTTCTGTTGCTGCCTTGAAAAATTACTAACATTCAGTGGAGTAAAAAATAACGAAAATGTATTATCTCAAGGTTCTGTAGGCCAGAAACCTGATATGGATCTCACTGGGGTAAAATCAAGGTGTCGATACGTGTTCCTTTCTGGAGGCTCTAGGGGAGATTATGCTTCCTTGTTCATTTGGGTTGTTGGCAGAATTCCATTCCTTGTATGTGTAGAATCGAAGTCCCATTTCATTCCTGGCTATCAGCTATCATTCCCAGCTTCTAGAGGCCACTCTCAATCTTTGTCTCATGAACCTCTTTCTCTGTCTTCAAAGAAATAGCAGGTCAAGTTCCTTTATAAGTCTTGTTGGCCTCCTTCTTTTCTCTCATGTCTATGACCCAAATGAGAAAGTCTCTCTTCTTTAAGGACTAATGTGATTAGATTTGGCTCACCCCTATTACCAAAGATAAGCTCCCACGTCAAACAAATCTGTAAAGTATCTTTTGCTGTGTAAGATAACATATGCACAAGCTCTGGAAACTGAGGGATGGGCATCTGTAGAAGGCTATAATTCTGCCTTCCACACAAGAGTACCCTAAAACATGGGGGTAGAGAATATGTATCTATATCTAAGGTTGAAATTTAAAAAAATTAAAATGATATAATGTTGGTTGTCAGTGGAATATGAAGAGCTAAATATGTAATATATCATTATACACACACACACACACACACACACACACACCCCTAGGACAATGTATGTATATTAATACCCAGGACAACCATTTTAAAAATTGCAGAGAAATATAAAAGTATAAGATATCAAAATTTATGAGATATAGCTAAAGCAATGTTTAGAGAGACATTTATACCTGTAAATGCCTATGTTAGAAGATTTAAAAATTGATTATATGAGTTCTCATCTATAAAAAAATTTAGACAAAGCAAAAAATGAATTTAAATTAAGTGAAAGAAGGAAAATAGTAAAGGCCAAGGAATAAATCAATGAAATAGGAAACAGGAAGATAACAGACAAAAATCAATAAAACTAAAAACTAGTTATCTCAAACATATGTAAAATTAATAACCACCTGCCTGAACTAATCAAGGAAAAAGAGAGGCACACATCAAAATACAAACATTGAAACAGGGTATCACTACACAGCCTACATACACACAAAGGATAATAATGGAATATTATGGATAATTTAATATAATAAAACATGTAATAACTGAGATGAAATGAATAAATTTCTCATAATGCAGAAAGAATAAAATTTGATCCAAGAAGAAATAAAAAATTTGAACACCCTATATCACTTAAAGAATTGAATTTGTAATTAAAAATCTTCCTGCAAAGAAAACTCCAGACCCAACTGGCTTCAGTGGTGGATTGTATTTCATACACTTAAGAATAAATAATACCAACTCTATGCAAAATCTTTCAGAAAATAGTGGAAGACAGAACACTTCCAAAATCCCTTTATATGGCCAGCATTACTCAGATACCAAAACCAGACAAAAATACCACAAGATCATTAATCAATATCCATTATTAACATGAATGTAAAGATCCTGAACAAAACTTAATAAATAACACCCAGCAATATTAAAAAATATATATTATATCATAGGAATGCTATGTAGGTTTGCCATCTGAGACTCAATCAATGTAATTCACCAAATAAATAGTATAAAATAGAAAAACCATATGACCTTTTCAATAGATACAGAAAATTCATTTGGTATAAGTTATGATAAAAACTTAAAAAACTGGTAATAGGAGGCAAGTTTCTAAACTGATTAAAAACTTCTATGAAAACCTGCAGCTAACTGATTACCCAACTGTGAAAGGCTCAGTGATTTTTAGCCAAGAATAGGGACAAAGCAAGGATGTCTGCTCTTCCCACTTCTCTTTAATATTGCAGTGGAAAGCCAAGCCAGTTCAACGAGACCAGAAAAAGTAATGAAAATTGTAAAGACTCTACAGAATGAAATGAACTGTATTAGTAGAGGACATGGTTGTGTTCATGGAAAACCCTAAGGAATCTACCAAAAAAATCTACTAGGACTAATAAGTGACTAAAGTAATGTCTCAGAATACAACATCAATACAGAAAAATCCATATAAGTTTTTTGAGTGATCAGAAAACAAACTTTAAAAAGTTGACTCTTCTGTAATAGCATTAAAAGTACTTTGGAAAAGATTTAACAAAAGATGTGCAAGAACTGAACACCGAAAATGACAAAACATTGCAGAAGAAAATTAAAGACCTAAATAAAATGAGAGCTATACTATCCTCCTGGTTCAGAAAACTAATCTTTGTAAGATGGCAATTCTCCCAAATTGGACATCTAGATTTAATTTAATCCCAACAATACCCTAAGAGACTTTGCTGAAGAAATTGACTCCTAACGTAAAATTTTATATGAATGGGGAAAATTACCCAGAATAATCAAAAACAATTATGAGATCAAGAATAAGGTTGGAGTCATTAGACTACCTCCTTTCAAGACTTACAATAAAGCTGCAGGAATCATGACAGTGTGGTACTGGCTTAAGCAGAGTTCAAAAATAAACCCACACATATGGTCAACTTCAACCAAGGTGCCAAGGTAGTTCAATAAGGAAAAGAGAGTCTTTTCTACAAATGACACTGGAATCACTGGATATCTGTAGGGAAAAAGTAAACCCCAACCCTGTCCTCACGGCATATATAAAAATTAACTCCAAGGGGATAATAGACCTAAACATAAGAGCTAAACTGTTAAACTTCTAGAATGAAACATTAAAATATCTTTGTGGTGTTGGCTTATGGAAAGGCTTCTGACACAGGACACAGAAAACATAAACTATTAAAATAATGATAAGTGGAACTTCGTAAGAATTTTAAACTTTGAAGGACAGGTAAAAATAATTATAACTGGAAATTGGGAAATTGGAATTTCACTTTAGCTATGTCAGGCTCAAAAACCCAAAGCCTTTTCCATTACTCTGTGTGGTCTCTGGTACTGGCCCTCAGGTGAGGTGGTCTGGTGGGAAATACACAGCATGTATCAGTGATACATCTAAGGAAGCCTAAGAACATTTTTAACAACAAATCGAAGGCCAACAATAGTAACCAATATGAGTATTACACAGGACTAAGTACTAAGCAGAAAGTTTCTCAAAAGCAAAAACCTTTTTCCTTAGCAAATTCCATAGGTAATTACTAAAGTGCATGACCTAATCATGTGAAGGGTACACCCAGAATGGTAATAGCCCTGACCAGGGCCTGGTCTTAACACTCACCAACCAGTAGTATGACCTTTAATTTCTGTGTCTTAGATTCCTTTTCTCTAAAATACGAAGGTTGACTTAGAAGGGTGACCCCTCAATCCCTCTCTGCCCCCTTTAGATTTATAACATTAGCAGTAAAAGATTCTCCTGTCCTTTAGTCAATAACTTTGGTTGCCAAGTTCCAACTGGGTGTCATTCCTGGGGGGGAGCGCAAGGTGGTGAGAAGGAACAGAAGCGGAGCCCCAGACCTGAAGTCAGGCCCATTATGGCAATGCTCCCCCTTGGCATATGAGTTGTGCAGACCCCGCTGGGACATCGTCTGTCACAGCTGTGTGAAGTCAGAGGAGAAGCAGTGGGAAACGTTCACCAGCTTCGGTGGGTCATTTTTCACCAACTGCAGATGGCTTTGTAGGGAAAAAAAAAAAAGGCAGGGGGGTTGCAGTGACTGGCAAACTACACCCAACATCCTGAGATGAATGAGCTGTCTGTCAACTGGGAGCTAGGCCTGCAGACTCGCTTTGGGGAGAGTCCAGCCTCCTCTCTGCTTCCTATCACTCTCCATCCAGACTCCCATGGTGTTTAGTACTGCACAACCCCAGACCCTAGGTCCTCTATGTGTGGTGATTGGTGAGGCAGTGCCATGACTCAGACTCTGCCACCCAACCCTGAAGTCCTTATAGAGCATCAGTGAGTACTTGGCCCACAGTAAGTGCTTAACAAATACTTATCAAAATATATGGCCTTGAGGAATAAATTGGGAGTTAGGGATTTGCAGATACACACTACTGTATATAAAGTAGATAAACAACAAGAACCTACAATATAGAACAGGGAACTGTATTCAGTACCTTGAAATTGCCTACAATGGAAAAGAACATGAAAGGGAATATATATATATATATATACCCATATATATGACTGAATCACTATGCTGTACACTGAAATTAACACAACATTGTAAACTGATTATACTTCAATTAAAAAATATTTTAATTGAAAATATATGGCATTGAAAAGCTATTCCTTTATATCATGGAAAAATCCAGATGGGAGTTTGTTCTGTCACCTCTATACAGTATTTTCTGAAATTTCTAAATCTGATTCAATCTGATTGTCCCTGTTGTTCCAAGTCCCTGCTTATTGTCCTGAATTCCTGATTTAATTCTGAGCTAACCGTCATTGACCTCTTGTATTTCCAGCAGAGCCGGGTTAACGGGCAGTAACAATTAACGATAAATGAGTTAGGCCTTAGTACGATCATTAAATGGTGCAATTTGTTTGGGACATCCAAAACATGTCCTTCCTGCTTTGGCCATAAATACCATCAGCTGCTCTCTCTCCTCAGTCAACAAAAATACTAACGTTTATATATAAAATAGATAAACAGCAAGGTCCTACTGCTGTTTTGTCAAAAAAAGAGAACTTTTTTTATTGACATATTGACTATATGTCAATAAAAAAAGAAAAAATATCTTGCTTTCAGGAAAGGCTCTGACCCCTTCATCTACAGCACAGTATAAATCTGTCAACATGATAGGCTTCTGAGGAAATTTATATCCTAAGGCATAGCCCTAATTGTTTCATGAAGAGCTTAACCACCTGTACAAGCAATTCGGTAAATGGAGGAATTCAGGAGGAGGCCCTGCATGTTAAATCATAGGGGAGAGAAATTTTGAGGGCGATTGAACACTGAGAATTCTCATCGCGGCTTAGCAAAAAGTGACTTAGCACATGTGTTTCAGTAATTATGAAGCATGGGGATGCTCACTGGCTCTGAAAGGCCTAGTCACCGGTGTGACAACTCCAGTGCTGGAGAAAGAGGCAATCAGATGAGGCAGGAATGAACATCTTTTGCCTTTGCAATCTGCTCATGCTTCCGGCAACTTCTCTTCTGGGAATGGGCGTCTGCTGTGCTGTGCCTTCACACCAAGGTTATTCATTGCTTTTTTAAGATGAGGTGTGCAGAGTTAATCAGGGGAAGGAGAGGGAGGGAGAGTGCTTATTAAGTAGCTACAGTGTATGCAGCACCTACAGGGGGCCTAGAATTTTGCATACATTCCTTTTAAAGAAAACAAAATTTTACTGAGAAATTCTACATCATTACAGAAAATTACAGACACAGAAAATTCCTGTATAATTCAGCACATATCATAAAATAGGATATTGCCAAGACCACAAAGGTCATTGTATACAGACCTACATCCAACCTCAGTACCACCTGCCCCTGCCTTAAAGGTTAGCAGAATGATGATCCCTTTCTTACTTTGCTTTGTAGATTTTACACGTATGCATGCATTTCCAGAAGTGACAGTGGAGCCGTGCTTCTTTCTGAACCATATATAAATGGAATCATGAAACATGGATTCTTTGGTATCTGGCTTCTTTTATTCAATAAAAAGTTATGTTTATGATGTATTTTTTTTCCATCTGAGACAGTAGTTTGTTCATTTCATTGCTATCACACTACATTATCTGAATGTATTACCATTCATTTATCCAGTCTACTATTGAGGAACTTTGAATTAGAACTACCAGGAATCACCTGCTATGAGCATTCTTATACAAGTCTTTTGAAGCACATGACATGCATTTCCATCAGTTATATATCTAATGGTAGAACTGGAGGGTGGGTAATCATAATATATATCTTCAACCTAAGTAAATATTAAAAGCCTCTTCTCCAGGTGATTGTACCAATTTACATCAACAATGTCGGAGAGTTCTTGTTGCTTCATATTCTTAGTAAACTTAGTATTGCAAGCCTTTTTTTAATTTTAGCCATTCAGGCAGATGTATGTCATTTTTCATTTTCCTGATTACTAATGAGATTGACATCTTAGTATTAGGATGTCATATTTTGGAAATGCCTCTTCGAGACTTTCGTCCATTTTTATAATTCCTCATTTGTTTAAACGATATCGCATCATAAATGTAATTACAAATATGCTCTCACTCTTTACTTACCTTTTAACTCTCTTGATGATTTCTCCTAAAAAACAAAAATACTTAGTTTTAATATAGTTAAATTTGTCAATCTTTTCCCATATGATGATCCTGTTCAAAAACAATTACCCTATTCTGAGGCAATGAAGATATTTTCCTACATTATCTTCTAAAAGCTTTATTGTTTTGCCTTTCACATTGAAGTCTACACTCTACCGGAGGTAATTTTTCTGTATGATGTGAAACAAAGGTCAGGTTTAATTTTTTTCAGTGTGAATATCCAATTGACCCAGACCACTAATCTTTACCAGTTTTATCATAAATTTAGTGTCCATAGATGCGTGGGTCTTTTTTCATTCTCTTCCAGTGGCCTATTTGTCTATCATATGCCGAAAACTACAGTCTTAATTGCTGTATCTTTAAACAAGCGGTGATATTTGGAAGCCCAAGTCCTCTTCCACTTTATTCGGCTTCAAGGACATCTTGACTACACTTGGCCCTTTTGCATCTTCACAAACTTTTAGAATCATCTTGCTCATCTCTCTCTCTTACACGTACACTAAACCTGATTACATTTTTATTGCCATTACATTAAATATAGGTATCAATTTGGAAAGAACTGACATCTTTACAGTAATGAGTCTTCCCATCTAAGAACATAATATACCGCTCCATTTATTTATTTCTTCTTTAATTTTTTCCATTAACATTTCCTCATTGAGATCTTGCACATCCTTTGTTAAACTGATTCTCAGTCACGTGGTTTCTAATAGTATGTTAAATAACATTTTATCACCTCATTGCTTTTTGCCAATGTATAACAGATTCTTAATATCAGCTTATATTCAGCAAACCTGCAAACTCTTGAAGGATTCTTTTGGATCTTCTAAAATCTTCCAAAAACAAGCATATCTATCATCTGTGAATAACGACATTACCATTTTTACTTTGCACTATTAATACTTTGTCTTTCCTTTTTTTTTTTTTTTTTGCTTTCCTTCCTTGGCTAGGAAGCCCAGTATATATCAAACAGAACCGGTGGTACCACCATTCTCATCGTATTTCCAGTTTCAAGGGAATGTTTTTCAACATGTCACCATTAAATATAATGTTGGACTTTTTAATAATAAATATTACTGTTGGATTTTTAGGTGTACTTTATTAAATGAAAGAAGTTCCCTCCTATTCTTAGTTTTTTCCTTTTTTTCATAAAATGTATAATGTATAATTGTATAATGACATCACTTTTCCTATATCTACTGAAATAGTCATATGAACTTTCTCTTATATTTTTTCAATGAAATTTACATATTCTGACTATCCTCAGCTTTACATGTGGCAGGAATCTCAGATTAAGGAGGGGCAGTATCCACTGGGGTTCAGGCAAGCTGAGTGGGGTTGATGGGTCAGTGAAGGGAGCTTTTCAGGAATCTGCTGCATATGAAGACATCCTGGCAAAGACTCCATGAAAGGAAAGAAACTAAACTGTTACAAAGCTTCAGTGTCCTAATGACGGGCAATTGTGCTGAGCACAGGAGCCTGTCTTTCAAATTTCACCTTTCAATCAGTCCTGTAGATGTGTATCCAGGTTCTAAGGAAAGAGAAGGAGGAGGATAAAAACCAAACAATTTCACTAACATTACACTTCTTGGATAGGCCTCGAACAAAGAGTCGTGCAAGAGAGGAGAAAAGCATTCCCCCTCCAAGCACGTTTCGGGCTTCAGAGTATATGGTGCGCCTTTGGACCTTCAAGACTTGGAGAATGTCAGCAGTGGTGGGAAAATGTCCAGCAAGAGCTCAGAGAGTGACGCCTGGGGACTGAGGCAGCCGTGAGCTGCAGGCACAGCTGTACCTCTTCTCTCAATAGCAACCAAGGGGAGCGTTACGGGCTGCATTGTATCTCCACAAAGTGCTGAGGTCCTAGCCCAAAGTACCTGTGAATGGGACCTCATTTGGAAATAGACTCTTTACCACTATTCAAGTTAATATGAGATCATTAGAGTGGGCCTAACTCCAATATGATTGTGTCCTTATAGGAAGGAGAAAGACACATACATGGGGAGAATACCAATGTGAAGACTGGAGTTTTGCTTCCATAAGCCAAGGAACTACTAGAAGCTAAGAATTCATCCCAAACCATACCCTTGTCTCACGCCTTCAGAGGGAGCATGGCCTTGATCTCAGACTTTAAGCCACCAGTTAAGTCACTTAGTTTGTGATACAGCAACTCTGGCAAACTAATACAAGGAGTAGCATGTATTGTCTTCTGTCCAAGTGATATCCAGTAGAAACAGGAGTGGCAGACAAGAGAGAGGGGACAGTCCATGACAGATATCCTATGGCAGCTGATGAAATTGTTCAAAAGCTCACAAGACATTCCTTGAAACCTGCAGAAATAATTGAAGAGGACTCCTCAGGCTGTTACAGGTCCAAATTCAGCAATAGGGAAAGAGCCAGTATAATGGATTAAGACTCAACATCATCAATACAAAACCCTGGAGTAAAGCAGAAACAATGTAACATTACGATGAGTAATGATGTAGTCTGCACAGTCCCCCTTCTACCTGGTGGCATGGAGCTGGAGCTCCGTTCACTTTTCCATGCTGTCTTGGCAGCCCCTTTCACCTTCATGGTTCTCAGTTTAAACTAGTTGCATGGAAATTTTGCTTGGAACTTACTCCATGATAGACTAGAGGCATACATGGTCAAGATTATATGCAAGAGTATTTGGGTGTTTGTTTATTTGTGGAGGGAGGTAATTAGGTTTATTTACATCTTTATTTTTAGAGGAGGTACTGGGATTGAACCCAGGACCTCATGCATGTTAAGCATGAGCTCTACCACTTGAGCTATACCCTCTCCCCAAGAGTAAATTAGTAGTTATTGCTACCTATAGTCATTTTTGAAAACTACACACAAGTAGTTTGGAATCAGGAATCACTCGATCAATTACTATCCCACATATATTTTATATAATTCACTGGGTTTGATCTACAAATGGGAAAATCCCCAAAGATGACTAAATCTCACCAAAAAAAAAAATCACTCATTCATGCAACTGTTAGTTTTTCTGTGGGTACCAAGTATATTCCACACATGGTGATAGAAGCCTGCCTTGTCCTCTATAAAATAGACCATTCTGATAGGACATCAGAATCCCAGAAAAACCACAATTTATAACTGAGTTTTTTAAACCACTTATTAAATAAATGAAAGCAGGAACATAGAGAAGTAAAGGAATTGATTCAATGTCTACAGAGAGCTGTAGAAGCCAGGTCTCTTTATTCTCTGGTCTAGAGAAATCTTTACTGAGGAGAAAGAGCGGGTCAAGGAAGGGGACATTGTGTGCTCATATATTTAAACCCAGCTGCTTCTGAGATTCTATTTTGTCTTTCTCCTCCTTTCCAAATCTACGTAGAGGCAAAATTAGGAAGTAGGCAACCGACCAAGGAACAAAGGTACAAGGGATTTTTCTTTGCAAAGTCTCCAATGACTTTGCCTCTTACATTTTCTACATCTTTCTTCCCCAGGTGCTTTTTCTAGCACCCCTGAGATGCCTAACAAACTCAATCCAACCCTTCAAAAACATACACGGATTTTGTTAACGCTCCAGAAAGCCTTGCCTTTTCTGCCTCATCCACCATGTTGCCACAGCAGCTGGGGCATGAAAGAACCACAGCTACAAGAAAGAAATGCACCTTCCCACATCGGATACAATATTTCTGGCAAATGAGATTTGCACGGTCACTTTAGCCTCATTTAAAGCTAGCTCAGTCTATGCTTTTTTCATACCTTTCTCAAAAACCTTTGAATGGTTACAATTCAATGATTTTAGAAGTTTCATTTTGACCTATTTTCCTATTCTTTTTTGAAAAATTAGGACAACATTATTTTCTTCCAAGACACCGTTAGTACTCTCGGGTTTCTTCGCACTAAGAATTGGAGGTTTCAGTGTGCAATGGTGAAAGAAAAAGAGCATGAGACTTAGAGACAGAGGCAGAAAAACTGATGCATTTCCAAGCTCCTAGGCACACCAGCACCTCTGTCTCAAGGTTGTCACTATTTATAACCCATTTGAAAAAGTGTTTAATAGGAAGTGCTTGAAAATGTTACCCCCTTTCCTTTTCTTCTTCTCCCCACCCCTTTTTTTTTCTTCTTTGGCTTGGTTTGAGTTCTGCAAAAAGTACCAGTTCAGGTCTTTAGAATAAAATGACTTTCAGGTCTCATCAAGCCCTGCATAATTCTGTGGAAACAGGAAAGAATACTATGCCTACTGCCAACGGAAGGTGCAGTCCCCAGGCTGAGGGCACCGATGAATGAAAAGGAGCATCCTTATCTCTGGAAAGGTCAAGCCAAGCTCAACTTCTCTTGACAACAAATCACCACTTCCTAGAACAGTTATGTTTCTTTGATGTTCATACCTTCCTCTACATCCCCATTATTTTTTTAAAATATAGAGGCCTCAAAAATGTACAAGACAGTCCTTTTTTAATTCTTGTGTCAGAACATGATGACCCACTGCCTACAGTCTCATGAGTTTGTACTCAAAGTAGGAGGAAATCAAAGACCAAAAAATGACACACCTAGATAGACTCTTTAGCTCTGGACAAAGAATCAATGTTGGAACATGCTGGAACATGGCTCATGTTGCTGTGAAAGAACTCAATCAGGTCTCAACCTACGGCAGAGTTAAATTAACAGAATGCTTATCTTTCAGAGTGTTCAGTTGGGAGTGGTCAAATTTTGATGCATTTTAGTTGGATACTAATTAGCAACTGGCTGACTGCTAAATGGACTGTCACCTTTCCTTTTGACAGTTTACTGAAAATTAGCCCCTCAGTGCCATATGAACATGAGGGAGACGGGTGGAGAGGGCTGGAACTAAAGATGGGATTTCATTTGGTGCACTTACGTGAGAATTTTTAGTGTGCCACTGGTATTTAAGGACTTCAGTAAATGCAAAAGAGGGGAAAAGGTTGGGAATGACAGACAGTGAGTTCTGCTCAGCAGGCATTCACTCTGTAGTCAAAGTATAAATGGATCTAGTTCTTTTTAAATGTTAATAAGCTTTTGCACTAGAGGAGATTTCATATGTAGCTGCCATAATATCAGGCACTGGCCTATTCTGTGGCTGCCAAGATGGATTGGATATTTGAAGTACTACCAATATTAGGTGAGAACCAATCCAAAAGAGGGGTTTAAATGTTAACACAAAAGGAAAACTTTTACATTTGGAATGAAAACAAAAAATATGAGTATTCATTTCATTCGCGTGTATTTCCTAACTAGTATTATTTTGATTTAGAATCAAATTTCAGTCCATCATTACAATAGCTAGCTTAGTGATAGAAAATGCATGAAAAGTAAGCTTGAGCATGAACTTAGGTAAGTAGCAACTCTATGTCCCTTAGAAAAAAAAAGACTTTCCAAAGGAGGTTACTGTGACATTCCAGGATTTGGATCTCAAATCATCACAATGCCATCGCTAACTTCTTAGGCAGCAAAGTTGCAGTGACAAAGTGACATGACGTCAGAGAGAGCGGTATTAATTGGGACCTAACAGAAATCACATGATATTTATCCTGACTTCTAGAGACAGAATCAAACCCAGCTTAGGCAGATTTTACTATTGGAATTACAACAATGTGAAGGTAATCCAATATGCCTTTATTCTGTGTTTGCTCAGATCTGGATGCTAAGGTCACCTGGGCTAAAAAATGGTCCCTATCTAGTCATCTGGAAAGAAAAGAGTGGGTTTTGAAAGCAAAACAACATACTAAATTTCATCTCAAAAACAGGTATGATACCCCAAAATAAAAACATATGTTTACATTAGGGTAATTAAAATATTTTTTAGTGCTTCAAAACACACACACACACACACACACACACACACACACACACACACACATGATACCAGAATTTAAAAGAAACATTGAGGGGGGTGGGTACGGCTCAGTGGCAGAAGCGCATAAAGTCCTAGGTTCAATTCCCAGTACCTCCATTATGAGTAAATTTTTTTTTAAAAACTAAGTACCCCCCTCAAAAAAGGAAGAAGGGACTTCTCCTGACTGATATTAAAACATATTATATAACTGACAAAAACAACTGACAACAAAGGGCAAGAATGGGAATATTCAGAAAAAAAGGGATGATCATATTCCTGTGATTTTTCATTTCATGTTCCAGGGAAAACTGTAAAAGGCAAGAACATGAGACTGACCTTGCTTACTGCACAATTCACATCAAGTTAAAATACCAGAGGGCCTACACTTCTGGCCAGATATCTGGACCCTCTAATATTGGACAGTTATTTTCTAGAAGCACTTTTAATTGTACTTGTAGAGTCAAAGGCCACGTCCACACTTCCTGTTCAGAGATTAGAATGTGCTTGGAAGGGAGCGGCTATCCCCAGTCTCCATCACTTGAGGAGGAGGCACACACCGGGGCAGGTAAAGCTCTTGACCTTTCTCTGGACCAGTGATGGGTAGGCATGGATCTCTACTCAACTCAGGATTGTGAAGGTAAACACAGAACTATTCCAAAAGGTAGGTCCAGAAGTGATACTAGACGAGCAAGGGCTGCCCCATCAAGGAAATGTGTCGACTGCACTTTGAACCTGAGAGCTCTGAGAAAGGTCACGTCCAATGTCAATTTTATGGCCTCTCTATGGCATGCCGCCCTTCTGTGTTCATCAAACATTTTTCAAAATAATAAAAGTTATAGCCTGAGAGCATTTACAAGAATGTACGAAATAGTGTTTTCTATAACAGGAAAGGCTGGAAACAATCCAAATGTCCGTCAACAGAAAAATGGATGAATAAACTGTGGTACATTCACATACTAGAATGCCATACATAAAAAAAAAGATCTTGATAAGGGATGGATACATATATAAGAGATATAACTGTCAAGAAAAGCAAAGGAATGACAAACTTGGAATTTAAATCAAGGATTAACTCTCAGAGGAAAGAAAAGGGATACAATAAAGATAGACACAGAGTGAACTCCAACATTAATGGCATTACTCTGTTTTTTAAAGTGGATGGTAAGGACTCTGGTGTCTTTTTATTGGCATCCTTTGTATTAGGATCAGCCAACTAAAGCCCATGTGCCCAACCTGGTCACCAGCAGGATGCTTACATGTGGCCTGAGAGGGTGAGAATTTTTTTTTTTTACTTTAAAAAAAATCTTTAAAAAATATCTTTGTTTGTCTGGGGGGGGGTTAGGTTTGTTTGTTTGTTTGTTTGTTTTAATGGGGGTACTAGGGATTGAACCCAAGACATCGTGCATGCTAAGCATGCACTCTACCACTGAGTTATAGACTCTCCACTTTTTTTTTCTTACATTTTTAAAACTTTGTTAAGGAGCAGGAAGAAACTCTGTAACAGAGGTGTCCATGGCCTTCAAAGCCTAAAATATCCATTATCTGGACTCTTACAAAAAAAAAGTTTGCCAGCTCCTGATATACCTACTTATACATGGTTTAATATTTTTAAAACATAGTTCATAATACATATTTTTTAACTTACTGCCTGGCCTCTACTGTGCTGAAGGAAATTGAAGGGAAGATCTGGCTGACAGCAAGATCGGAGATGTTTACATGCAATCATGTGAAATAATGAGTTACCTTTTTCTTTCCCTACCAGCTCCACACAGCGACTCCTAAGCAAGATGACCTACATTCCTAAGAACTGCATACCAGGTGTGAGACAATAATCACTAGAAGTCAAAGCTGGCCCCATGGTAACTGATTCCTCTTTCTTCCCCAGAGGAGGAAGTTTCAAGGGGATTGGAAAGGAAAGAGAGAAGATAAGGGTTAGTGGAGAATGAAAGCAAAATACTTGATACTCTTGATGCTTCTAGCTTTCCTAGGATCTGCCCGTCAGGACCTCATCAAAGTTAGGTGGTTCCCAAGGGTGGAAAACGGCCATTTCCTTCCCCGTTTGTTTCTTATTTGCTCCTCATTTGCTCCTCCATAGATGAGGAAGACACAGGATGGGGTGGAGTGGGTAACAGCGGACAGCACCGAAAGAAAATTCAGGAATATACTCCTCCCTGCCCTCACCCCCATCTCAAGGCAAAGACACTTACATTCCTGTACCTCCGGGTCCAGAGAAACCCAGCATAGCTTGCTGAGATCACAAGGAATAAATTAATTGCTGTCTCTATGCCTATTTGAAGGTTGTCTGGCAGAGCAGGGAGATTCCAGAAGCAAAAGTCAGAGAAGGTGTGCCTGTTGGGAGTGAGGGGGTGGGTGAGGAGAGGTTCGGCCTTCTTAGGATCACCAGCCAGTGTGGGACGCCCGGTGGACAGCCAGAGTACTTACACAGCCACCCTTTGAAACAGCAGGAGGTGATCTGGAGCAGGCAGAGGGCGACACAAAGCTCTGTGTTCTTGAAAAATGGATGCTGACCGGTGGAAGATGAACAAAAACACCAAACACTGTGTATTTAGTTTCTGACTCACAGATGGTTAGCTACTTAATAATAACAAACAACCTCCTAGTCCCTAATTATTAATAATGAAATACTTCATCAGAAGAATTAGACAAACATTCCTCATGGATGAGAAATTACTGTCACACTCTCTTTCTCAATAGCCCAGCCTCCTCTCCATATGTGAGTTATATTTCAAATGGCCATAGAATTTATATGGAATTTTTTGAGAGTAAAGAATGTTCTCTTAATAATTTTGCCAGACTAGGTTCTGTCTAGAGCAAACAGAAGGGCGTGATTACCCTAATAATACCCAAGCCCTTTCCACTTTAACCTGGAAGGCTTTGTAAGGATAGAAGCTGTCATGAAGGAGGGCCTGTAATGCGGTGCCATTTAATCCTCACAACCACCCTATAAAGTAGGTATTCTTTTCACAATGTTACAGAAGATGAATCCGACACTCAGAAAGGTTAAGTAATTCACCTAAGGCCACACAGTTAACAAGGGAATCTTTCATCAAACAAGAGAAGCTTTCATCCAGCCTTTAATATATGTTAAGTCTTTTACTAGCTGTTTTCACATTTGATGTGTTGTGTTAATGCTTAACCTTTGAGAAAGGAATAAAGGTATCTTTTTACAGATGAGGAAAGAGCATTTCAGAGGAGTTATTATGCTACTCAAATGCAACCAGTTCAGGAGGGCCTCAGTCCAAGGGAAGCCCAGGACATTCTGAATTGAATGGATGGGGTTTTCAGCTCCCACGCCATCCTTCCAGGGGCTGAGAGGGGAAGTTCTGAGTCCTTAAGTCACTGAAACCCATTTTGGTGAAAACAGAGCAAAGTGACAGCCAATAATGGCAATGATGACGTTTACTTGTTTCATTGCTTTTATTACTAGAGCTTTTTCACCTGCCCTTAGACCCGTTTTTAAGACTCCTAGGAAAAAACCCTGTAGAATTATCAGCAACCACAGTGAAGCATAAACCTGTAGCTCTCAGCAGTAGAACAAATCCCACTAAGATGCTACCAAAATTAGAGAGGATTTGTGTTTACATGCAATATTCCCAGATGGCCTCCTGAGAGGCACACAGCAGACAGAGCGCACTCATCCTTACTGAGGTGAAACCAAGCCTGTCAAACAACATACATGGGACCAGGGCCACTTACAAAACTCATCTCTTCAACGTCAGTCATGTGACTGCAAACCCTCTTTGAACAGCAAGTTGGTGAACTATGTGCATTCAAGCCATCTAAATTTGTGGATTTCCAGAAGGGATTGGAGGTAGTCAGTGACTGAATCAAAGTTGGCAGAAGAGGGCATTAGCCTGCCTTCTGAGGTGACCTGAGGGAAATTTTAATAGTGTTTGCTATATACTTCATTGCTATACGTAATAGGGTCAAACCAAGCATACTATAAAAGCCAGACGATAACAGGTAAAACAGTCATAAAGGAAGGACCAGAAAGGACCTAGTCCTCTTGTGAGAGAAAAAAGTGATTCTCAGGACAGTTCTGAAGTTGAAGGACTCTTTATGAAAACCAATTCATCTCCAGCTAACCAATCACCTTAAACATGAAATAAGAATACGGAAGATATGGATTTCCATGTCAGACGAAGTTGGGTTCAAAGCCTAACTCTGCCATCGCTAGCCTCTCTCACCCTCAGTCAGTCTATTTATCTTCTCTGAGACGCAGTTGCTTCTACAAAATGTGATCCTAGTATAACAGGGAGGAACAAGTCTGACTTCATATTAGATCTGTTCTTTTTGCTTTAAAACTGTGCTCTGTTGCCTGTGCTTAGTCATGCTGGTTCTGTACATTTTGTAAAAAAAAAATAATAATAACCTAAAATATACAGGACAGCCCATTCCCAAGGCTCTGACCTTTACCGGCAGAACACTTTCCCATTTATACAAAAATTAAAAGTTGCAGAACAGAGAATAGCATTTGTCTTGTTGGAGATGGGAACATCATGACCTGACCTATGTGGACAGCTGTAAGGGCAGAGGATTCTGACACCAAGGAGTTTTCAATCCCCTCCCTTTTTAAGTATAAAGGGAGCCTGAATTATGACCTGAGGAAGATGATTCTTTAGGACATTAATCCCCCATTTTCTTGGTCTGCTGGGTTTCCTTGCCCCAACACTTCATCTCTCAATTTATTGGCCCATCATTCGGTGATCAAAATGAGTTTGGACTTGGAAACACTAGTACCATCTTCCAAATATATATGCCTGTACCAAGCCCAGAAGACAGCATGGAACCAGGCAGTCAAAGCTCAGTGAAAGTTAACTCCTCCCACTTTGCTCTGAATGGGTGACCTTCTGTGAGTCTTTCAGTTTCTCAAAGTGTCAGTTTCCTCATTTCTAAAACGTGGGTGATAAAATCTATAGTGAATATGGGAATATGGGTTAAGAAACTGTGTAAAGCACCTACTGCAGCACCAGGCACAAGTTAAGCACTCAGTAAATATGAGTTCACATCCCTGAAATGCTGTTTCTCCCCAGATTCAGTTTCTCTTTGGCTGCACCATTTGATTTCTACCTGAGTCAGAATAATGCTGCCGCTCACCAACAACAGGACTGACTGGTGTCTGCCTAGTTTTAGTCATCAGACCATCTGAACCAATCCAGAACACGTGGTCCTTGGCCAGCCCTGGGCCTCCAGTCTGCTTCTCCCACCCAGCTGAGGCCCAGGGACCCAACACCCACTGAGGCTTATTGTCACAGAGACACCCATCCGCCCAGCTGGCCTTGTTAGCTGCTTTCTAGTCACCTGCTTCATGCCTCTCCTGGCAAATTATATTTGACTTTCCATTTAAAATCCAGGGTTCTCTAAAGTAAAACCTCAGTGTAATCATGGTGATAAAGCAGCAGCACATGCAGTTTTGACAGGATGGATTTTTCTTGTTTGTCACAAAGAGTCTCATGCTACACATCTCCACATCTGAACCCTGCCACCTTCTCCCCCACATCCCCATCCCCTACACACATACAGGAGAATGACCAAAGATCCACCTGTTGGTCTTGAACTCATAAAGAACTCACGGCACTAGGAGGGTTCCTTTAGAAACAGAGAGTGACTGTCCTATTGAAAGTCCTGGAGGTCTTAGTTAGACTTGGTTCAGTGGGCATGAAATGAAGGAAGTTAGAAATGGAATGAAAAGCTGCACCTCAGCAATAAACTTTTCATCGTATTTAATCAAACACATATTTGCATATTTCTCTGGCAAAGACATGAGGTTCTCCAGTTGATGAACTAAAGCAAAATCTGCCAAAAGAAATTGTTTGGGTTCTCCCTCCTCGAATAAGAAATATTTAACTCCAATTTTTTAACATGAAACTTTGGTGGCTCTTAGAGGCATTTCTGAATCCGTTTGGGTGTCATTTTGGTTATTTAATTCCAGAAACACAATCTAGGATTCAGAGTATTTAGAGGAGGCATACTTAATTTTAATAGCATTATCAATCACATGAAAGTTGGAAAAGCTTGGTCAACCCTGTTTGAATGGGCAATCCAAAAGTCTTCACGTTTGGCCCTAGAAAAAGATTGTGTACTTATGTTTGAATGAGGATGTTGGACCTGCATCATATAAAGTACTTATGTTTTTAGCATCCTGGAATTGGAAACCTTAATATCATCCTACAAATTAGGGAATTATTTGAGCTTAACTTCTTTCAAGCATTCTTTCTGATATTTCATCACATACAACATTGTCATCCTGATTAATACCTAATCTCCTCCCTTAATACCTTCCAGTTGGAAAGCAAACTAATGGTTGAATGAGCCAGAGTAAATTTGATGCTGAAAACTTGAGAAGCACTAAAAATATAGAACTCTAAGATAATGCAACTTACCCTTGGAGATATATAAAGTATATTTTAAAATTTAGAGCCTATCAGATATTCTGTAGAAAGGTTTCAGTTGCATAGAAAATAGGCATTTATAAACAGGAGACAAATTTCCCCATGCCATACATTTAAAGAAATGTAAAGGAAACACTGTTTTGTCCCCAAAGACACTGTAACTAAAGGAAGGAATTGTATGATTCATCCTCAAAAGACCTGGGTAGGGGCTTCTCTGGCAGTATCTTTTGCAATCTCCCCATTGGGCACTGATTTCAATGTTTTTTTTTTCCTTCACATCAACTGCTATTCCTGGACTGTGATCATTTTTATAGCTTAGGAAGAAGAAACACTACCTCAACACACAAGAGTTTTCCAACTTTCAACCTTGAGATACAATCCCAGGAAAGCACTAAAGGTGAGGATGAAGACAAAAAGTCCAGAGACTACCCAGATGTGAGCAGCACCAGTTAATTGCCCTCTGCCATCAACCTCCCTGTGACTGGGAGACATCTGTATCATACACCAGAAAAGCTGTACAGTGCTCAGCCAAATCCTTATCTTAAATACCCATCTGGAGACTTCATGGTCTTTATTCACAACTGAACTAAACACAGATTTTCTTTCCCATCAATGAAATCATTATCCCCGGAATTCCTTTTCCAAACTCTCTATTTTCTTCAAGGCCCTGTTTTGACCAAAAATCCGTGATAAGATAATGGTCAATATTTATTGAGTATTTAGTTTATATCAGCTAGTTTCCCAAGAGTTTTGTATATTTTAACTCAGAATAACCATATTATTATCATTTCCATTTTTCTCATGAGAAAAATACAGACTTAGAGATGTAGAAGAGTTTAATATGAACCCTAAAGACTGACTTCAAGGTTTAGTGTCTTAACTATTACCCTCATTGTTCTCTGGTATACAGTACCTCATCAGAGTGTTTTCTCAGCCTAGTATTATTAGTAAGGCTAGGTATTTGGTGCTGAGTTTCTAATCTTCTGATTTCTGCTACTTGCCTTGATAGAAACTTATATTGCATTCTAATTATACAATAGGCACTGGGAGTAATTACTTCAAGATATATGAAGCCAACAAAGTATCCATCTCCAACAACCATCATCCACTTTTACCTGTATCTTTCTTTAGCTGACCATGGATCCTGATTTATGTTGGCTCAGAGGGCAAGGGGGTTTGAATTCAGTAGAATCAAGAATACTGTCCCACTCCTAGTCAGAGATTCACTTATGGAAGAGAATAATGTCCTGGTATGAGTCCCGTGAAACCAACTAATCTGTCTCATCAGGAATAATTCATAGAGGAATAGAGAGGGTATGTAGTAATAGGCATTTAAAAAGGCACAGTAACATGATCTGAAAGTTAGAAGACACCAGAAGTCCAAGAAATCATAATAATAATCACAACATCCTTTTGTGAAATATCTGCCATATGCCAGTCATTGTAATAATGATGATGGTAGTAATAATGAGTGCTTAATAGTAGTCCCCATGTGCAGGCATTGTTCTAAGTTCTCCAGGTATAACAAACAAAGTGACTCTTTGCAACAATCCCATGAGATGTAAGCTGTTAATACTCAAATTCTATAGATAAAAAAAGAGACTCTTAAGAGAAGTTGAGTAATTTGCTGTATGATAGTTCACAGAAGTGGATTCTGCAATCACCTCATATGATACAAGATCTCAGTTTGCAACATAAGACATAGTTTGCTACTGGAAATCCCCCAAAATCTGAGCAACATGATGTCAGATCTGTCAGAGAAGGACAGGTGAGAACAAGGGGAGAAAGCAAATGACAATAAAATTTCTACTCACTAGTAGCTACAAGAGATATTTCAAAGAGCAAGGGGAAACTAACTTTACAGAAGACAGCCAAAACACTCATCAAATGGGAGAATTTATATCTCAAGGAAAGAAAATATTAGAGAAACTTGTAAATAATTTTAAAATATATTTTTAAGAATCTGGAAGAGACAGAAAGCTGATTCAATTAGCAGGGGTTATGAAGCAAAGGGCAGATATGAATTAAAGATTAGTAGATATGAAAAGAAGTATAGCCATGGGGAAAAATATAATAGATGATATAGATGGTGTATATACATATACATATATACACACATATATGTGTAAAGTGCAATATAAACTTGGCACATTAAAAGAAAAGTATTAAATTAGAAGACATACCTAATGAATTTATCTAAAATATAGTACATAATGATACTAAACTAAAATATATAAAAGAAAAGCTGCTGTAGTATTAGGAAATTCCAACCAACAATAGACTCAAGAATAAAAAGAAGCAGTATTTGAAGAAATAATGGCTAAGACATTTAAAGAAAAAAATAAGAACATGAATCCTTAGATTTAAGGAACACAATGCAACCTTATGTTAATTTAAAAAATAAATCAGGGGGGACAAGCAAGATGGTGGAGTAGAAGGATGCTCGTAGCTCACCCTCTTCCACAAATACACCAAAACTCATATCTACAGACCCACTCAGCCAACCAGAACACCTGCCAAACTCTGACAGAACATTGCCTTCTTTGAAAGACAAAGACGCCAAAAACCTGGTAGGAGAAAAGGAAAAAAGAAAGAAGAAAAAGCAAAACAGTGCGGGACCGGTCCCATGGGGAGGGAGTGGCAAAGGAGGAATAGCGCTTGTTTGCTGGGTCACCCCCCTCCCAACAGAGAGGCCAGTGGGACAGAGGGGGAGCCTCTGAGGCTCAGATCTGCCCAGAGCACCCCTTGACCTACAGAACTAAGTTAAATGGGCACAGATGGTCCCTGTGACACCCAGCCCAAGACACGAGCCGGCAGCTGGGGCCAGGACAGGCTGCCTGAGCCGGGCAGAGGACTGGGGTGGCTGCACTGAGGCAGCCCTGGGGGACTGCAGGGTGCTGCATGCCGTGGCTGAGAGGGGATACAGAGCAGAACAACCTGGGTCCCCCATAAATTATGGGGAAAAAAAGCAAAGCAACACTGCTGGTGTGCCCTGGGGGGAGGGGCGCTGTAGCCTTTGTCTCCTCAGACCTGCGGTACCATTACTGGCACTTCTTCTGAAAAGAGAGGTGGGGCACGGGCACAGCCACAGCCCCCATACCCTCTTGTGCGCAGCCTGGGTGAGGGAGGGGCCAAGATCTGAATCCGCATCCAGGGGCTCCACAACCTCCTAGGCAAGACTGAGACTTGTTAACAGCCCGAGGCAGATAGGATCTTTCTCCCCTGGTATCTCAGATAACTTGTGCCACCGAGACATACAAGGAGCTGAGTTTTGGAACAGAGCAGGTACAGGCAGTTCTGCGGTCTTCCCCAAGCCCGCCTACAGAGCACCGACCTGAGGCAGAGTGGGCAGCTGCAAAGAACAGTGGAGCTTCCCGCGCTGGGAGAGGGCGAGTGGTCACCCACCTTCCTGGTAGGAACACAGCACCTGATCACGGTGCTGGGAGGCAGGGCGCCTGCCTCCTCCAAGTGCAGCATCTGATTGCAGCATCCGGAGGCGGAGTGACCCACCTGACCACCACGAAGGAGAGCAGCACCTGACTCAGTGTTGGGAGGGGGGCATGATCTTCTTGCCGACAGGCACTGGGAGCAGCACAGATGAGGGCAACAACAGAGGGCCTCTGGGAACAGCAAGCTGAGTTTGCGAAACAGGGAGAAGACAGAAAGACTTCTTGATAAAACCATTAAAAGCACACAGTCTCAAGGAGAACATATCCTTTTTTTTTTAATCTTTTTTACATCTGTTTTATTTTCTATTACCTTTTTAATCTTTACTCTTTAAACAGTTGTATATGTTTACAATTTTAATCCCTCTTAAATTTTTCTTTTAAAATCTTTTTATTATTACTTTTAAAAAACCACCTCATTTCATTTTTAATTCTCTTGGTTTTGATCCCCTGCTACTGATTATTCACAGGTTTCAAATATTGTTTTTTGATTTTTTCTCCTGTTTAATAAGGTTTTTAAAAGACGTCTCAACTCGATTGCTATTCTGCTTCAACTTGCTCTTCTATTATTGATTATACACTGTTTCCAAACCTTTTTTCTCCTTTCTTTTAAAATTCTCTCTCTTTTTTTTTAAGTTTTATTCCTGCATAAGCTTTAGATAGATAAATAAATAAACTCCTTAAGGACCACAATAGATAACTGCTACTCCATAAGCTACAGTGCCAGAGAGATATGAGCAATATGAAGAAGCAGAGGAACCACTCCCAATTAAAAGAGCAAAAGAAATCCCCTGAAAGCACGATCAAGGAAATAGACATTGATGGCCTACTAGATCAAGATTTCAAAAAAGGAGTGATCAAAATAGTGAAGGAACTAAAAGAGATAATGTTTAGAGATATAAAATATGTCAAAATGAAATTGAAGCTATAAAGAAGAGCCAAGTAGAATTGGTAAACTCATTGGCTGAAATGAGAACTGATCTAAAGGCTATACAAAACAGGTTAGACAGAGTCAAGGATAAAGAAATGATCCTAAAGGCAGCAAGAGAAAAACAAAGAGTGAGTTACAAGGGAACCCCCATAAGGCTCTCAGTTGATTTCTCTACACAAACACTACAGGCCAGAAGGAAGTGGCAAGATATATTCCAAGACCTGAATGAAAAAAAGATGCAGCCTAGGATACTCTATTCAGCAAAGCTATCCTTTAGAATAGAAGGAGAGATAAAGAACTTCACAGACAAGCAAAAACTAAAAGAGTTTAGCAACACTAAACCCATGCTAAAAGAAATATTGACAGGTCTAAATTGAAAAGAAGCAGGATGCTACACAAATGAGAAACTCACAACTGGAAAGGTGATAACTACCATGAATTACAAATAGAATAAACACAAAATTGTAAAAGAAGACATCTAAATCATTAAGAGTGGGAGAGGGAAGCAAGGAAAGCCACTGTGCAAAATAGTATGGTGATTCCTCAAAAGTCTAGGAATAGACTTACCATATGACCCAGGAATCCTGCTCCTGGGCATATATCCAGAAGGAACCCTACTTCAAAATGACACCTGTACCCCAATGTTCATAGCAGCATTATTTACAATAGCCAAGACATGGAAACAGCCTAAATGTCCATCAACAGATGACTGGATGAAGAAGAAATGCTATATTTATACAATGGAATACTATTCAGCCACAAAAACTGACAACATAATGCCATTTGCAGCAACATGGATTTTCCTGGAGAATGTCATTCTAAGTGAAGTAAGCCAGAAAGAGAAAGAAAAATACCATATGAGATCACTCAAATGTGAAATCTAAAAACAAACAGATAAACAAACAAAAACAAAATACATAAATACAAAACAGAAACAGACTCATAGACACAGAATACAAACTTGTGGTTGCCAAGGGGGTGGGGCGTAGGAAGGGATAGACTGGAATTTTAACATGTAGAATAGATAAACAAGATTATACTGTATATCACAGGGAAATATATACAAGATCTTGTGGCAGCTCACAGTTAAAAAAGAAATGTGACAATGAATATATGTATGTTCATGAATAACTGAAAAATTGGGTTCTACACTGGAATTTGACACAACATTGTAAAATGACTATTACTCAATAAAAAAAAGTTAAAAAGAAAATCAAACCATAAGGTATGTATTTATTATTTGACTCAGCAATCCCACTGCTAGGAATTTATCCTAAGGCTACATCTCAGTAAAAACCAGCAATATATGAGCAAGCTAATTCATGCTGGACATTTGTGACATCCAAACATTAGCGACAACTTCATGGCCCATCCATAGGTGACTAATTGAATAAACCAAGGTTCATCTGCAACACAGAATACTGTACAGCTATTTTTTTAAATCTCTATGAACTGATATGGAGTGATTTACAGATGTGTTGTTTAGTGAAAAAGCACACAAGCATATAAAGAGTATATACAATGTTTTGTGTTAGAAAGACAGGAAAATATACATACACAACTGTTGCCTTTTGCAAAATGAAATACAGGACAGATTCAAATAGAAACAAACAATAATAAAAGGGTAACCTAAAGAGGATGGATAGGAACAAGGTGAAAGGAATAAGACTCCTTGATGAACAAATACAGGAAAAAAGACTTATGAGGGAGGGTACAGCTCAATTGGTAGAGTGTATGCTTAACATGCATGAGGACCTTTATTCAACCCCCAGTACCTCCATTAAGTAAGTAAGTAAATAAATAAATAAACCTAATTACCTCCCTTCTCAAAAAAAAATTAAATTAAATTAAATTTAAAAAAGAAAGACTTGAATGAAAGAAGCAATGAAGAATAAATGAATTAGTTTGAAAATGTTGGCAAAACTATTAACTAACAACTTTTACATTTAAAAACTATTAGTATTATATTGTATTGGTTTTAAAATATTGGAAATAGAACCCTGTGATGACAAAACTTTGCTAAGTTCTAGTGAAGTTCTAATTTTCACTGGAAAGCTCCATTTTTTATCATTGGTAACTAATACTGTCACTTGCTTTTCCTGAAGAGACATGCACATTTGTTCACTTTTGAGAGAATATTAGCCAAATACGAGTCTGAGTAACCATAAATCGTCTGCCAATTGTTCTTTCAAGTAAAACGGCATTCCATGGAAAAACTACTAGCTCATTTTGCAGTTTAAACAATGACACAAGTACTTTTGCCTGAGACAACCCACAGTATTTCAGTACACAGTACTCGATGCAAACCTCCATTTTGTCAATAATCAAAAAGACAAGAATTCAAGGGTCAATATTTATCAGTTTAATAATATTTTTACTGCTTTATCAAGGGTATTCTTAACTAAAACTGGCACTTTTTTAAAAACTGGAAATATGCGGCTGTGGAGAGTATCATGCCACTGACCGTGCTAAGGCATCATCAATTTCACCCACCATTTCGCACCATCAGTGCAAATGTCAACACGTGTAATACTAAACATTTGTACATATAATACTAAATAACAGCCAGGTATTATTATGCAGATAGTTTTGACCCCAGGGACCTGCTGAAACAATCTCTGGAATGTTTCCATGAGGACTGATGAGATGCGGGGTGTCATTCAACTTCTCATGGGTGGGTTTTAACCAAGTGCCAGAGGAAATAAAAGCCATCTCTTAATCATTCTCTCCTGTCTCTTTCTCCCTCTCCTCTACACACACACACAGACACGCAGACACACACACAAACAATTTCTTCTGTTAAATCAGTCAAATTTAGTTTTTAGTTGTTTTTTAACTCTGCCCATCAACTATCAAAGCTTTTCTCTTCCCTCTGGCCATGCTGAGTCCCTCTCCCCTGCACCACCTACTTTTCTAGGAGTAAGCGCCATTTCCTTGTTCACAGACACCTACTGTGAGTCCCTTGAATGCTTCCCAATAAGCGCATCTTCTTGGTCCCTTGTATCCTGCTGTTGCATTTTTAAAATCTAGTTATTATAGATAGAGGTTCAGAGGGAAATAATTTTCTCTGAAAATTCCAAAAATGATGTTTAAAAGTCATTCCCAACTTCGAAGCATTGGACATAGAAATGACCCACATAAAAATGGCTGCCAACACAGGCTCCCCAATCCTTGGACACTCAGATACTTCCCTTTCTTTTGAAAACCACCTGGAAAAAAACATGGAGCATTCAGAGAATCTGTCATTTTAGAATTTAAAGAGAGATGGTAAATATTTTGAACAAATCTTATTTGTGCACTTAAATGTTTGTTAAGTTGAATTATTAATCAAAAATGGAATATGGAAAAATCAGAAGCATCTTAAGAAAAATTAATTTTGGACAACAGGCAATTTTTGACAACAGGCAGGGCTGACTTGACTATGTCTTGAATAACTCTACACAAAATAACACACACACACACACACACAATTTCTACTTGATCTCATGGCTTTAAATTCTATCAGTAAGAGACTCATCCAGATTAAGACTTTAATTGTGCAAATACGTCTCAATTGTTTCAAGGTCTCTGTTATTCATGAATGGTAATGGGGTCAGCAGGGGAGGACTGGGCTAATAACTGTGGAATATGAAAAGAGGGAAGTGAACAGAGAAATGAAGGTGGATAGGAAATTAGACCAACTAGGGGAAACAAGCAAAGGAGAAAGTGTCAAAGGCATTTCAGGTTCTCAAAAATCTTGCCTTAAAGTCAGACCAGATGTTAGAAAATGGGGAAAAATAATGTCTCTCTCTTTCTCTTCCTGACTCCTGAATTATATGGTTCTTGATAGCAGATAACAGAACTTAGGTCTCTGCCATCAGTCCCTCAGTGATGTGAGGGTTAGAGAGGCATTAAGTACCAAACATAGAACTGAATTAACTCATACCAGTGTTTCCAGAAGCTGTTGTGTTATAGCAGGAGATATGGACTTGGAGAAGATATTCTCAAAGTGTATAACTAACCAAGGATTAACATTCAGAATGGTGTGATTTTCAAAAACTGATTTACAAACATAGATTCCCCACATTACTCCTTTATTGGTTAAGCATATCCTCCTTAGAATCACTTTGATATTTTTTTCCTATTATTTTTCTTTCTTTCTTTGAGATGGCAATGGATGCTGAATACCTTGCTGGGTGCTGGCTAAACATGGGTAAGTAATACACACTCCTGTCCTCAGAAAGCCCTCACAATGTAGCAGAGGAATTCACAAGATAAGAGAGAGGAAAATGTAAAAGATGGTAAAGAATGAAAATTCATTTGGATATGTTTTCTTACAAATCGTTCCTCCAGTTTTTCTCATTACTTCCTACTAAAATTCTGATTGTTATGGATTGAATTTTTGTGCCCCCTCCCAAATTTTTATGTTGAAATCTTTAACACCCAATGTGATGGGGTCAGGAGGTGGGGCCTTTGGGAAATAATTAGGTCATAAGCATAGAGCTCTTGATACTGACCCAGGTTCTTGGACTCTATAATCAATAGACATTGATAAAAGGCCAAACAAGAAATTCAAGCAAGGCTTTGTTGGGATTCATGCTGCAGCACAAGGGAGCGAAAACAAGTAACAGGTTCCCTTGCTCCCTCCCTGGACAAGGGTGAGCTGGCCCCTTAAATGGGGTGAGGAAAGGGGTGGATCTGTGAGTCAGGCCAAAGAGGCGGATTAGGTGGTCTGCCCATCCTGTTGGTGGCGCTGTGTGCAGGGATCATGCATAGACCCCTGCTTTTGCTTTGAGCATCCCAGGAGTGGCAGTTGGGTTTTTTATCTATTTGTATCTTGTTCATAATTCACCCCAGCTGTGCATGTGCACAGTTATTTTCAGTCCCTTATAGTTTCTTTGTATTCTGTTGTTTGAGGAGATGTTTGTCCAGGTGCAAGCACTGCCACAAAGGGTCTTAAGTCTCAGCCTGCCTCACCCTCATGAATGGGAGTAGTGCTTTTATAAGGAAAGAAAGACATGGAAGCTTGTCCCATGCCTCTGCATTTTCCACCCTGTCCTCTCAAGGAAAAGTCAGTAGTTTCCACCTTCTTCTGTGACCACGAGAGCTCCCTAATCTCAGACTTCCAACCTCCAGAACCATGAGAAATATATTTTGTTGTTTATAAGCCACCCAGTCTAGGGTAATTAATCTGTTATAGCAACCTGAACTAACTAAGACACTAATTTCATTAAGAATCTCTTCAAAAAAAATAAAGTTTTAAGTCAACTATATACAAAAGTAATTATTCAAAGAAGGCTGCTTAAAGTGTCCCTCTGTCCCATTCCCCTCTCCAGAGTGACCTGGCTTGTTCATATTTTTGCACTTATAAGGTTCACCCTCTTCACTGTGCCGACAAGTCAGGCACAATCATCAAAGTGTCCTTGTTCTGCCCACAATCTGTACTCTCCTCGGAGACAACACTGTTAACAGTATTTTAAATGGTTGACATTGCATACAAGGAACAATGCAAAAATGTCAGTCCCTAGCGCAGCCTGCCTGCCATACTCCAGAGGTTACCCTTGGAGGAGTTCATACTAGAATGTTCTGCTTCCACTGAGTGCTTAAATGTTCTTAGTAGGAAGAGAAGGTAGGATCTGTTCCCCCATCGAGAATCTAGAAATAAGTAGGTTTGCAAAAAGTGAAACCTCTCCAGTCAGCAATCTGTGCTGAGCCCTTGACCTACAGGAATTTTTTGAATTTACTTTCAAATGCTCCACTTTTTAAAAGATTTTCACTGGATGCATCAGTAGACTTCCCTCTGCTTTCTTTTTAATCAAGGGTGGTGTGTTTGTACTTTGTCTTCCATCTAAAGATGGTCTGGCTACAGCCTTTGCTGAGAATCCACCCAGCAGGGCAGGAACCATTTCCTCCTCTGGTGAGGCTGGTGGAGCCCATTTTCCACCAGCTTCTCAGCTCTGAGCATGGTTTGTTGATGAAGGGAAAAAAGCAACTTTTTGCAAGCTCCTTCCCTTGTGTAGATTCAACCCAGATGTTGGAGAACATTTGCAAATGACCATAGATCTATTTCTTTCTTTGGATGCAGCTCCAGGTTTTCCAAATCTGTCTCTCTTCCTGGCTTCTTCCTCCTTGGCCCTTACATTCATACACCAGCATTTACAAAGTGCTTCCACACACAGTAGGAGATAAAATAAACCCACCACTTGCTACAAGCCAGGCACTGGGCCAGATACTTAACAGGCATTACTAGATTAGATATAACTTCTTCAAAACTCCCTGTTGGATTTAACTCTTCTCATCTTACACCAGAAAATGAAATATGCCTCTCTTAAGTGGAATTTTGCCTTGTGATTTTTGCATAAGTGGCACCAAAATGCATGATTCCATCATTCCAGTTTCCATTTCTAAAGGAGACTCATGATGTCAAAAACTGTCTAGATATTTATGATTATATCTCTATCTTATACAATCGTCCTGCTCATAATTAATTCAACAATATTTTAAAAATAAATTTAGCCACTAGGACTTGATTGAGTCTTTTCAAACCATGCAACTTAGTGTTTAAGGCAACATCACTTTGTTTTTGTTGTTGAGCCCATATTTCAATAGTTTACATAATGATAATTAAAATATGCAAGTTCTGTAGTTCAAGTGGTATAAATAGGCTTGGGAAGAGCTCAGCTGACTCCATGAAACAAAATTTCAACTGATGGGGGCAAGAGTGTGGGTGGGGACGGGGATGACTAGAGAATAAATTCTAGCCTCAGACCTTAGTATGAGTGTTTCAGAAAATGGAAGGTAGCACTTTTACTGCTAATTGATGTGTATTGTATGATAATACCCTTTCCTCGTACTTGAACAGAGCAGTTAAAATAGGCAGAGTATCTACCCTTTTAATTTTTACAGATTCACCTAGGTTTGTTCCATAATTAGCTTAATGCATCCTGGGGTAATCTGAGGGCATAAGAGGAATATGGTGGCAGGGACAAGAAGGTGTGGCTCCTGGTAAAGGCTGTATTTTTCAAGTGTTTGAAATAAGTTGTCACCTAGAGTTAAGTCTACTACAGCAGGATCCAAGGTTATTTCTTAGTAGATGAAGTACAAAGCATTGTCCTTGGAGTGCTTTGCGATGGATATGCGTCCATTCATCCATCTATTTATTCGACAATATTTACTGAGCACCTTCTATGTTTTAGGTGAAGAGGATACAATAGTGAACAAAAATGGGCACAATCCCCTGTCTGATAGAGTTTCAGTCTTTGATGAAACACCCACAGGAACAAAAGTTAAACTGTAATCACAAAGCATGCTATAAAGGAGAGCTAGTTGGTGCTTCCATTTAATGTGGTGAGGAAGTTTGGGGTGGCTTTCTGGAAAATGAGATTTGAGATCAGAAGAAGGCAGAGAAATCAGCAAGGTGACAAGGAGGAAAAGACATTCAGGAAGAGGAAACAACGTTAAAAAGACTCTCATGGGAGCAAACAAAGCCATTTCAAGGGACTAAAATTATCAATAAGGATAATCGAGTGTCTTCAGTCAGAAAGGATATTCCCAGAAGAAACACTGGGCTTGCTAACAGGTAGTTGATAAGTTTAAAGGGGAACTTACAGTTTTCCCCTTGATGATTCCAGAGCATCTAGACAAAGCAGTAGCATCAAATGCCCTGACAGAAGAGGAACTAGCTCAGCAATCAAACTCCCAAGATACAGAGTTAGAAGTGGCAGGTGTGCAGGGAATGAGACGGACCATACATGTCTTCTATGGAAAGGCCACACGTCTGCATATCAGGGGACCTGGGTCATGTCCCTCGTGCTGCCAGATAGCAGCGTGTGACGTTTGGGAAGTCATTGTTTTCTCAAGAGATGGGGATCCCAGTCCTGGGTCTAAATCCTAACTCTGCCTCTTCTTAGCATATCACCTTGGGCAAATTACACAACTAATCTGAATCTCAGTTTTTCTCTTTGGACAAATAAAGATAACATTGGCTTCCTCATAGAACTGTAAGGATCAAATGAGAGAGTAAATATAAAGGACTTAGTTGTATCAGATGCTTTTGGTGCTCTACCCATGGCCCTCATGGCTGCCAGGGTCCCCTGACAGATTTCCAACTGACACTGCCTGCGTTTCATGTCAGAGTTCCTCTCCAACATCTTGGAAAGTCACTTTGCCAGTGCAAACTTTACATTTTTGTGCCTTGTGCAGCAGCCCTCAGCTCCAGAGTTGAGCATAAATGTGTCAGCTTCCTCACCATTTAAATAAAATAATTCTGAGTTTTGGGTTTTATTCCTTTGACCAGATTTTCCTGGAGGATTATGTTTCACCCATCTGGTGCTTCTTGGAATAAAACACTTGCACTCAAATCTGTGTCTCAAGGTCTGCTTCTGGAAGGACCCAAACTATGACATGGTACAACATCTATCACAGACTAAATGTTTAATAAATATTTGATGAATTAATCATTTATGATAAAAACTACTTTACCTACTGAAGTAAGTAAGTTTTCCAGGAGAACACTAATGATAAATCCAGTTTCTAGGTGACGTCTAAAGATTGTTCCAGCATAAAACTTGGAATAGAAAGGAGTCATCATTTTTCTTGGGTATAAAGAAAAAAATAGAGAGTAGCTCTCTGGGTAAAGTGAAAAGTAACTAGATTCAAAGTGAAAGTCATCTGAACTGTTAAGAAAGCCAAGCAAAGACCTGACGACAGCAGCAGATGTTACCTATAAATTATTTGAAGGAGCTTAAAGAAGCTGCAAAAAGCCAAATGCTGGTGCTTCCTTTAGGACACAAGCCCAGACTCCTGTCGATACTCCAGACCTAGTAAAAACTGGCCTCTCCTTCTGTCCTCCAATATTTCTGGATCGTCAATCACATAAAGATGCAACTTACTATTTAAGTTTACATATAGAATTTTGAGGGACACTCATGGCAGTAAGTTGGCCTATGTATAGTTGGCTATGGGGTTATAAGGGTTTTTCAAGATTATAAGAAGTTGGTTTATCTGTTATGTTCACAACCAGCTCCCTTGGCAAGGTCAAGCCTACATTTTGGGGATATGTTTGAATGTTGGTAATGGGAGCAGACTCCAGCAATTAAGGGCATAATGCAAAAATGAGCTGACGGTTCCAGCCACGAACCATTCATTTCATTCTGGGACCCTTGTTTTGAAACTCAAGGTAAAGATTGCAATGATACTATTTTCAATACAAAGTGGTAGTACTTGAAGAATAAAAATCTCTTAGGAAAAGTATGATCCGAGTGCTTTCAGAGCAGATTGAGAACACTGAGCTAACTAGTCAAATGTATTTCCCAGGATGTTTTTGTGCACATTCAAGCCAGGAGAAGACAACTAACTCTTAGACTTTAACTTGATCTTCAAAAATAATCATTTTTATTGTTTACTACATGGTAGTCACTGAGTGAAGGATTTGGCCTGCATTATGTATTCATCCTCATAGCTATCTCTCAATGTTAGCTGTGACTGCATAAACAATTTTAAAATATAGTGTCTTAACACAATAACCACTTATCATTTCCCAGGAGTCTACAGCCAAGCCATTCTGGGCCAGCTGATCTTGCTCACATGCTGGGGGCTTTGCCTGGGACAGCCGGGCTGAGCTGGCTCTGCTCCATGTGGTCTCTCATTCTCCAGGAGGCTGGTCCAGGTTTGATGTTGTATGTCGGCAGGGTTCCAAGAGAATAGAATCATGGGTTTGGAACTAACACATCTTTTCTTCCACCATGATATGTTGCCAAAGCAGGTTAACCCTGATTCAAGAGGAAAGAGTCCATCTCTTGATGGCAATCTGTGAACTTCCAAATCACATTGCAACGAGCATGACTACTGGGAAGGGTGAAGAACTGTGACCATTTTTCCATCAGCCCAGGACATTGGATAATTGGTATGACAGGCTCACTGATGCTCTGAGGATAATAAAATTTAGCAGATCTTTGGAAATCTCAAGGTCTGGAAGTCTTTGCATGCAATTAGGGCAGGGAGGGATAAGATTAGAATTCCTTAAAATATCCTTCATCTAACTCTTCATTTTACTAATTAGATTTCTCCTCTGTTCCTCTGGGAAGCCGCCTGCACTTAACCCCTGGAAGCCCTTATGCATTCCTATAGCACACTCAAATTCGTCTGTCATAGCTCTTATCATATTGCATTGTATTTCTTCATTGAACTCTAACTTTCTTTAGAAGACAGTTTACTGAGGGCAGGAATTGACTTTTGTCTTCATCATTATACCAGATACACATCAACTGGCAGAAAGTAGGGCAATGAATCACCACATGGTAAATATCATGTTGTTTGCAGAATGAATGAAAATTCAGAAAAAATATGAATGAAAATAATAAAGAAAGGCACTATGTGACTAAAAGTACACAGACACATAGTGTGTACTCTCATTATTATTTAAGTGAAGAGATAGGAATTCCCTGTGACAGATAAATTCCAGCACCAAATGTCAGGTACCACACAGCCTACTCCCTCTTGCTCATTTCCCTTGGGTAACTCTACTCACTAGAGGACCATATCATTTTAACACCATAAAAAAAAAAGCAGTCAGTCATTTGTCTGCAGGCTCTTGTGCAATTGAGAGCTAAAAGTCTATCAGAGGGTTCTAAACAAGAGTGCATTTCTTGATTGGATTTCTGTCTACCATGGAACTTGGAAATAAATTGTCCCCAGTTTCTGGTGAGGTATACAGAGCTGCTGAGTACTTTGCTTTCCAGCCATGTTTCCAATCACTAACTAATGATTTTTTTTTTCAATTTGAATCTAATAAAATTTTATTTGGATCAAAATGGAAGTACTGGTTATGTGAAGCTGGACTTGAAAAATATTGGGTGGTAAAGACTATTTTGGAAGACAATGGCGCTGCAATTGCTTACAATTAATTTTGATGGAAAATATACCCAAATTAAGGTAATTTTTTTCAAAAATCAAAAAAATAAATAAATAAAGCTACTCTTCTCTGCAACCACTTTTCTTATAGTATTTTAAGGTTGAAAAGAAAAACTAGGTTACATGTGGTTTGCTAAAATTTTTAAATAAGCCTCAATAAAACAGAATTCTTGATGATAAGCTTTGTGAAATAAAATTTGATATAAGCTTTATCATGTTCAGAACATAAGCAAATTTATCAAGCAATTAAATTCTGAGAAACTGGTTAAAGATGCCATAGAAGCAAAATGAATACACACACATAACATTTGACCCAACAATTTAACCTATAGGAATTAATTTTACAGGTGTCCTTTAATGTGTTCAGAAAAAAATGCACATTCAACAATATTTACTGTATCATTGTATAATAGCAAATTAGGAACAATCTAAATACTCAATATAAAGGTAGTTTAATAAACCCAGTATAGGAATATTAATAATGGAATGCTATGCAGCAGTTAAAACGTTTAAGACAACATATTCATGACCAAACATGGAGCTTTCTCCAAAATGTATTGCTAAGTACAAAAGAAAAGAAGGTAATGAACACTGTGTAGGCATATTACAAACTGTATTTAATACTTTTCAAATGGTACAAATGTTGTGTTTTCTGGAAGCATACATTAAACACAATTATGAATAATTGCCTCTTGGATGAGAAAAAGAAGTTGGTAGAACAATGAGTGTAAGTTACCTTTCACTTTATCTGTTTTTTATCTTTTAAATATTTTACCTTATACTTGCATGATCTAATCAAGAACATAATAATAATGCTGAAAACAACAAATAAAGGAAAATCTATGTGTACAGAGTAGAAATGAATGTAAACTCTTAGTTACAATCAATACTTCAAATAGAGATAAACCAGGAGTTGAAAAGAATTGACACCAGTGTGTACAAATTACAAAGACAAAGATAAATGTACTTAAGGTATCTGGTTAAGACTCAAGAATAAGTTTCACTGAAAAATTACACTTGTTCTCATATCAATTATATAGTTTACACCTTACTCTAAAAAGAGTTTCCATCCTAATCAAGAACATGTAAAAGGACACACAAGTGCACTCACATGCATGCTCACACACTGTCTCACACACACACATACACACAGAGTAGTGGAACATCCTAAAACAGAGACGTGTCACATATTTAATAAAATGGAGTTACTTCGGTCTATTTTGGAGAAGTGAGATATCCAAGATTCTCAAATGGGGATGGTGTGGTTTGAAAACCAGAGACCAAAATAAATAAATAAATAAATAAACACTATGTAGTGTAACTTACTTTTAAATCGAAATAGTAGTTTGTACTTCAAAATAGATGAAAAGGTTAAACAGGAAAACCTATAAGGACAGGACTTCCACTTCTGACTCTGACAGAGTAGACTGTATCCAATCAGTTCTTCTACTGGGAACCACTACAAAAACTGAATAAAACCCAAAACAAACTAAACAGCTCTTTAAGGGCATCAGTGAACAGACAGGCAGACAAGACAAAATTCACTGAGATCCCAAAAGAAAGGGAGATGCTTTGAGCTGAACCCAAATTCTCAGCCATTTTTCTCCTTTATGCTGTTTTTCTCAGTAGCAGAGAGAAGGCTTCTAAGCAGAAGGCAATGGCTCAGTGTCAGCTTTTCTTCTGGGCTAGGGCAAAGAAAAACTTGAGTTTCAGTGTCCTAAAACAACCAGGAAGGGAGGAGCCAAGACCAGCGAGAAAAGATAAGCTCAGGGAAGTGAGGACATCATTCATTTTCCCTCAGACCATTTGCAAATTCGTAATTTGTGACAGTGAGGGACCACTGAACCAAGCAGATGGGATCAGCTAGTAAGCACAAAAGCTAACTTAGAGTTTTTCAGGAGCCTCCCGCTGGTGGGAGATGGAAACTGTAGGCCAGAATGCACCATTAATAAGGGGCACTGGTAACCACCCCAGGTTTTTAACTAAAAGCAGTGAAGGCTAAGCCCAGGAAAAAGGGTAAACAGGAAACAGACCAATGCTCACAAAGGATGAACCTACCTTAAATTACTGTAATTCCTGATTAGAGCAGGGTGACCTGCCCCTACTCTAACAGTCATTTAAATTTAATGGACATTAAATATTCTCCGGAGAAAAACAGCATCTGGAGATTCTGAATTGTTTTTTCACTAGGTCCAACATTTGATGAAAAATGCAGACAAAAGAGAAAAATATATATACACATGTATTATATATGATGCTGTATCTACTAAAGAATTTGAATGTATAATGTGCAATATTATATTTTCTTACCAAAAAAAAAACCCAAAAAAAACTCAGTACCAGATAGTTTTGCTGTCACCTTTTTATGAGCTTTAATATCTCTAAACAACATCCTCACATTTGGTCAGTTATTGCCCACCAAGAAGACTGTGCTTGCAAGCTGTTCAATTCTCCATAGACTGATTCCAATGAAATGCCCACTTGTTGGAATACTTGGGCTGCCAGCCCACCTTTCCCAGGCAACAAACCATTTCACAGCCACCCCTGTGCATGTATTCTTTGAATTGTTGCACTTGAACAAATGGCAGTGTTCTTATTTCTTTTATTCAGTTTTTGTTTGTTTTTTAAATTGACATATAGTTGATGTACAACGTTGTGTTAATTTCTGGTGTACAGCATAGTTGTTCACTTATACATATATGTATATATATTCCTTTTCATATTCTTTTTCATTATAGGCCATTACAAGGTATTGAATATAGTTCCCTACGCTATACAGTAGGAACTTGTTATTTATCTATTGTATATATAGTAGCTTGTATCTACAAATCTTAAGCTCCCAATTTATCCCTCCCATCCCCTTTTCCCCTGGTAACCATAAGTTTGTTCTTTATGTCTGTGAATCTGTCTCTGTTTTGTAAATTAGTTCATCTGTGTCCTTTTTCCTTTCATGCATTTTTAAGTTGAGTGTATTCCTACTCCCTAAAATGGCCTAAGATTTAAGAGACAGACCATACCAAGTGTTGACAAGAATGACAAGAATGTGAAACTATCAGAACTCTTATTATCTGCTAGCAGGAGTGGAAATTGATACAAATTATTTGGAAAATTCTAGGCAGGACTGTCTAAAGTTGGAATTCCAAATCTGCTCTGATCTAGCATTTGCACTCCTTGGTGTACACCCAAGATAAATATGTTACCAAAAGACACATATGAGAATGTTCACAGCAGAACTTTTTTTCACAAAAACACCAACTGGAAATGACCTGAATATCTATTAACAGTAAAATAAATAAATAAAAATTTATAAGTGCATACATAGAATGAAATTACTATATAGAATACAGAAAAATTACCGCTATGCATAACATGGACTAAAAATGTTATTTTTAGAAGCCAGAAAAGTGTACGTGTTGTATGATTCTACTTGCATAAAGTTCAGAAATCAATCCAAAAATATTTGTGGTTATAATAAGCTAGCAAAATGCACAGGGAACAGATATAGTCCCTGCAGTCGACTGCCCTCACTTCAAGCATCAGCCACAATTTCAGGGTCCCCAGGGCCACCTTCACTTCAGACCGGCTGGCTGTTAATTCTGGAGTCCCTACCAACTTCTCTCAGGTTCTGTAATTTGCAAGAAAGACTCATGGAATCCAGAAAGCACTCTACTTAAGATTACTGTTTTATTATTCTAAAAGGATGCAAGTTAGAATCAGTAAGGGAAGAGAAGCGTAGGGAGGAATCTGGAAGGGTTGCAAATGTGAAGCTTCCTTGTTCACAGGACTTTCCTCTCCCAGGGTAGGTATGTCACAGTACACGTGGGGTATGGCCAACTAGGAAAGCTCACCGGAGCCACTGGTGACCAGAGTTTATATTGGAATTTGCCCATTGACTCATGGTTGACCTTCATTCTCAGCCCCTCCTGTAGGTCTGGGCTGATCCTTTTAGTCTCCAGTTCTGACAGGATGAGTCTCAAAGCCTCCATCATAAACCACATGGTTATATTTTTGGTGACCAAAGCTCCCAGGCAAAGACGTTGCTCTCAGGCTGTACATTCAGGAGCCTAGAAATCACCTGCCAGTAGCCAAGAATAAAGTCCAGATCTCTCTTTGGGTAAGATTAATTCCTCACTACACAATATTGATGGCAGTCAGAACAGTGGTTACATTTAAGGGCAGAGTAGGATGCTAACTTTGAGGGTGCAGGTAATGTTCTGTATCTTGACCTGATGGTAGTTACACAGGTCTGTTTGCTTTGTAACATTCATTGAGCCTTTTTTTTTAATGATTTGTGTGGTTTTCTGTATGTGTGTTATACTTATATAAAAATGTATACTTAGGGGAAAAAAATGAAAACCAGAGATGCTGCCCAGCCAGAGCAGATATTTAATAGTGTGAAACAATCCATGGCTTCTACCCAGTAGGGAAGCACTTTTCAGGTTGAACTCAGCACAGAAGCCACAGTCTTCCTGCCAAAGAAACAGCTGCAGTAAAACCCTTCCTGCTGCTCAGGTGCTAAAAGACCATTTCAATTCAAAGTGGCTGAGGTCATGAATGGTGTGTGGCCCTGAAAATACCAACGCAGGATGCAGCATCAGCTTGAGGAAGAGAAGTTGGGGGTAAAAGGAAAGAAGGAGGGGAAGAAGGAAAAAAAAGAAAGAAGACTAAATAGAAATTTTTTTTAGCTGAATATTCACTCACATCTTAGAGTTTCTCAGAACAGTCTGAGATGAGGATTTGCATGCAAGTCATTAAGAAAAGGCTTTGAGAAACAGTAAGGGAGTAGGGGGAGAAAGGTCAGTGGAGGTCCACAAGCGAAGCAAGGCTATAATTTTAGGCAAAGTTTCAGCCTCAGTCCGGTCCCAAGGGGAGCTCCGGAGTATAAATTATGCCTTAGAGTCTCTCTCCTCTCAGGGCGAGCCCACTGGGTTTCCGTGCTTCTGTAACAGTTAGTTATTTGCTTGGGGACACATCCAGGAGGATGTAAGTTCCCAGGCATCTCCAGCTCTCTGCAAGTGCAGGCAAAGCTGCTCTATGATTTTGAAGACAGTCCTCCAAAGAGAGCTGCCAACTAGTGAGAGTTAGTAGGAGCTAAAATATACAAAAGACAAGAGAAGCAACTCAAGTTATAGAAGGTATCCAAGGAGATCTTAGTGGAGCCGTAACCACATTCACTACACCTGCTGAAATTAACATAAAAATACGCTAGATAGTTTTTGCAGTTTGTTATACACATTCTTGTTTAAGTTAAACATTTAGAATATTGTATTCAGTTGTCATCCCTGGCATGAGAAGAGTCATTCTCAGTCAACCTTTCATAACGTCCCAAGTTAGACTGTCTTTTAAATTACTGTTAAAGACATTTATTCAAACTGGATGAATTCCAGCCAATAATTTCAGGCACTGTTTCAGAGCTCAGAAAAGGAAGACAGGGATAGAAAATGCCTGGAAAATACCTAGAAAGTGCCAAGAAAAAATCATAGGCCTGTCAGGGTAGACTGTGAGTTATGTGATCATTCATTTGAAAAATGGTGAGTGAGAAAGACATCGCACAAGGTTCTACTGATAAAAAGATAGACAAACGTACACCTTGCCCTTGAAAAACTCATATTGTAAAGAAGAAGACAGTCAAATTATAACTTATAAGACATTATGGTAAATGCTATCATAAAAGTATGAAAACCAAATGTTGCAGAGAAGTAACAAATTTGAGCAAAACTTGGCAAAACAACTTAATGTATTTTCAGCCTTCAACACACTTTTTTGCCACTATACTGTTCTGTGTCCTCTGGACATGTTATCACATTTCAGATAGGTAAGGAACAGAAATATTTATAAATGAAACTGAAGTTTTGGCAAAAGCAAGACTGAAATCACTCATTAATGGTTAACCTGTATGCTTTGTGAACACAATCCAGCAAAAATTATTCAAGCACTATATTCAATACATTATAGTAACCTATAATGAAAAAGATTATGAAAATTAATATAAGTATGTATATGTATGACTGAAACATTATGCTGTACACCAGAAATTGATGCAACAATGTAAATAGACTATACTTCAATTAAAAAAAAGGACAAGGTTTCATAGTTTTTCAGTTCTAAGTAGGCTATGTGATATTAACCACAAGGGTCAGCAAATATTACACATCATCCACATCAAGCCTGAGGTCTGTTTGTGCAAGTAAAGTTTTACTGGAACACAGCCAAGCTTATCATTTGCATACTGTCTATGGCTGCTTTCCTGCTCCAGGGCAGAGACAAGATGTAAAAGAGACAACGTGGTTTACAAAGCCTCAAATATTTATCATCTAGCCCTTTTAAGAAAATGTTTGCTGACCACTGTTACACCACACTAACCATAAATTATGAAAATTGAGACTATCTGCTCATAATTTACTTGCAGCTTTGAAAGAATTTCTACTATGCCTCTACCCTCTTAGGAGCTGAATGTTTGTGTCTTTTCCTATCTAATGTGGTAAAATCCCAGGGGCAGAGGAGATGACTATTTGCATTCTTTTCACTCACCACTTTTAATGGAGAAATTCAAAATCAAGTACTTAAAAATAAAACTTTGAGACAACTCCTTCCTCAGCCTTTCTGTTAACAGTCAATGCAGTAGACACCCCATCATGGCTTATTAGGTAAACTGCCACTGTGGTTTTCTGTGGCCCTGCTAGCTTCTTAAAAAGTTTTTAAAGAAATCTTTAGACAAATATGTTGTACTCCAGGTCCAACATTCACATGGAAAAAGCCTTTCATTGCCTTCACCAGATTGTTGAGGTTTGTTGGTCAATTCAAAGGCAATGATAAAATTAAACAACCTGCCAGTCCATAACATGGATGAGATAGTTATTAATATTTAAGAATAATATGTAGAGTTACAAAGAAGGATAAGATCACTTTTGCTGTTGTCCATATGCCAATTGAGTGTAAAATTATAAAGGATGGAGTTGAAGAAAACATGACACAATAACCTTCTTCAAAAGAATTCAGGACAGGGGGGAGGGAAATAGCTCAGTGGTAGAGTGCTTGCTTAGCATGCCTGTGGTCCTGGGTTCAATCCTCAGTATCTCCATTTAAAGAGAAAAAAAAAAAAGAAGTTGGCCCTTATCTAACACCATACACAAGAGCTAACTCAAAATGGATCAAAAACCTAAACATAAGAGCCAAAACTATAAAATTCTTAGAAGAAAACATACAGAAAAATTTTCATGATATTGGATTTGAATATGACACAAAAAATATGCCAACAAAAGAAAAAGTAGATAAACGGGACTTCATCAAAAATTAAAAATAAAAAAGAATCCTTGATAAAAATGAAAGTAAGTGAAATGTATTAATACCTGACCCAAAATTTAGAAGGTTGTAAAATTCTCATATATTTTACAAACATGCAAACAAATTTAAAGGTATAATTTACTATTATCTAAAACTGATTGAGAAGAGATTTTAACATGAAGGTAAATAAGCAGGAAAAAAGAATAGCAGTTCCACAGCAGTTTATGGCTAGACTGATAAAAGTTTTGGCCTTGTTTATATAATTCTAAAAATTCAAAAAAATTCCAGAATCAATTTTATGTCTTAAGAAAAAAGAAGCACTTGCTTTTCACCACAATGGTATCTACATTTACATTTCTGAAGGATTTTGTGGGTCATGTGGCATGTCAATCATACATCCGGTTCTGTAGTTTCTCTGGAATTCTGCTATGATTTACTTCCACGTGGATTTGTCCATAACCTTACTGTAGTTCAGCAGTGTGTCTGTCCCCATCGAGAACTGATTTGTACATAGGTCTTTGGCTTCCTGCTGTCAGTAAGGAGGTAAAGGCTCAGGTAAGTTTCTTACTGTAGAAAAATATCAAAACTCTTTGAGATTGTGCTTCCTGAAATCTAGCTCCTTGGATTAAATAACTCAATCACTAAAAATTAGAACATCTGCATAGTTTCCAATTTAGTTGAAGTAAAAGTGAAACCTCTGACTCCCAGGATCAGACCACGGTCTCACCTACCCATGAATGTGCTTCCTGAATTTTCTGGACACTTCATCTTCGCTTTCTGTTTACCCAGATACAGAATGTTATATTAAGAAACCAAACTTTTCCATTAAGCTTTTCTTTATTTAGTTTGTTTTGAGCCTAATAAGAAGCCTTCAGCATGGAGCATGTAGACTTCCCACTCTTATTTCAAAGCTCAACCAAGAGTGTTGGAAAGTGCAATCCTGAGGATTTAGTAATGAAAGCAAATCCTTGAAAGCTTCAGCCCTATTCATTAGCACAAATCCAAACCCCCTGCAGGTAGCTGTGGGGCCAGCTCTAAGCTGACTCCCTTTCCAGTCAATATCTAAATAAGAAGGAGCTCTGTACCTACAGAATTTGAATTATTACAGCAGGGAACTGAGTTCAAGCCATAAATAAAATAAATAGCTTGCTCCCCATAAAGTTGATCTTAGGTAGGAAATCAATTTCTTTCTCTGCAGCAAATGACCAGCCTTCCACCACCTGGAAGGTTTGTTTGGAACAATGCCAGTCACTTAATGGGTGCCCGATAAACACATCTAGGACTAATCCAGTCAAATCCATTATGGTCTTTTCAGGACAGGTCAATGTATCAGCATGACCTTTGACGTTGTTCTCTTCGGGGTCTTTCCTGCTTCTATAGAGCAGGGATTGTATCCTTTAATTATTCTAAACTTTGGCTTTAGTGCTTTCATCTGACTTGGCAGTTCATCTCCAAAATTCTTTCAATAAAACAGGTCTTGCTCAGTAGACCCTTTATAACTGGACAGGGAGACTCATCTGACCAAAACAATTAGGTGCTGTCTTAACTGCAGGTCAGAGACCCAAAGTAAATATATTTTTATTGCCCTCCTTTATGGTCCTGTGAGTTTCTGATTTAAAACCTATACATAAAGTTAATATTCTACAAAGAACTTTTTTTTTTTTGAGTGGGCCTTAAGCAGGCCAGTTATAATCACTCTGTACTGAGGTTCTGGTTTATTATTATTAAGAGGTATCCATTTCACACACACACACAAAAGACAAATAAGGAAATAATTTCTCCTTTCAACATCATATTTTGTTCTCACTTTGTAACTGAAATTAACTAACTCAGAAATCTAAAATCTGTTGAAGCAGTAACACAAAAACTTTCCCCTTCTTAATTTTCATAATTGGAAAAATTTAATCTCTGTCTTCTTTTCTGTGGTTCACAACATTTTGTGTTCCTTTTCCGACCCCAGACCTCAGAAGTCCTGCAAGATGGTGTTAATGTTATATGTAAGAGTTTTGAATGCTTTGAGGCCATGGGCCAAGTTTTATGAACAGTGCTGTACACACACGTTCTCATTCTCTCTCTGTTTCTTTCTCACTCTCTCCTTCAACTTTTGTCTACAAATGCTTTCACTAATTATTCCATTTTCTCTCTGGAAGAACTTCATGATTCATCATCATAATTTCCATTTTAAAGATAAGAAATCTGAAATTCATGGACTTATCTAAGATAATGCAGCATCCTACCATTCATTGGGTAAACACTGAATTGAGATGAAGGTATAGTTTTTCTTTTCCTTAACACCCTTCAATGTGTTCTAACTACTCTTAGAACAAAATTTAAAGTCCTAAACTTGAATCACATGGTCTTACTGAACTTGCCCTGACTCTACCTCCCACCTGTCTCGTCTCACAATCTCCCTCTCACCTCCCCTCTAGTCCAAGCACAGATGTCAGACTCTCAGATTTCCAAGTCTCCTCCCGCCCATGGCATTTTGCATATATGGTTCCCTCTTTCTGGATGACTCCTTTTTGTCTCTCATCCTTGATTTTCAACTTACATTTTACTTCCCCTGGGAAGCCTTCTGTGATCCTATCAAACAATGGAGGCCCCCTCATGTTCTTTCTCATAGCATTCAGCTTTTCTCCTCATACATGGATCAGAATTGTTATCTAACAATTATTTGCTTAATTACAAGCCAGTCTCATTTGTTTATTTTTGCTTTTGCTTCCCTTGTCTGAGGAGACATATTCCAAAAAATATTATAAAGACTCAAGGATGTCAAAGAATATGTTTTCTCGTAGACATTTTATGGTTTCAGGTCTTACATGTAAGCCTTTAATCCATTTAGAATGTTTTTGTGCATGATGTGAGAGAGTAGTTAAATTCGATTCTTTTTAATGTAGCTGTCCAGTTTTCCCAATACCACTTATTGAAGAGGCTGTCTTTTCCCAATTATATATTCTTGTATCTTTTGTCATAGTTTAATTGACCATATAAGTGTGGATTCATTTCTGGGATCTCTATTCTATTCCATTGAGCGATATGTCTGTCTTTGTGCCAGCACCATACTGTTTTGATGATTGTAGCTTTGCAGTATAGTTTGAAATCAAGGAATGTGAGACTTCAAGCTTTGCTCTTCTTTCTCAAGATTGTTTTGGCTTTTTGGGTTCTTTTGTGTTTCCATCAAATCTTAGAATTATTTGTTCTAGTTCTGTGAAGAATGCCATTGGTATTTTGAAAAGGACTGCATTGAATCTGTAGATTACCTGGGCAGTATGATCACTTCAACAATATTAATTCTTCCAACCCATGAACATGGTATATCTTTCCATTTATTTGTGTTGTCTTCAATTTCTTTTATCAGTGTCTTATATTTAATATTTGCTTTAAGTATTTAAGTGCTCCTAAGTTGAATGCAAATTATATTTATAATTGTTGTCTTCTTCTTGAATGATCCCTTGATCATTATGTAATATCCTCTTCTGTCACTTATTACCATCTTTGTTTTAAAGTCTACTGATATAAGTATTGCTACCCCAGCTTATTAAAAAATTTCCATTTGCATAAAATACGTTTTTCCAACCCCTCACTTTCAGACTGTGTATGTCTTTAGATCTGAAGTGAGTCTCTTATAGGCAGTATATATGGGTCTTGTTTTGTATCCATTCAGCCACTCTGTGTCTTTGATTGGAGCATTTAGTTCATTTACTTTCATTTAAAGTAATTATTGATATACATGTATTTACTGTCATTTTAATTGTTTGGGGGTTGTTTTTGTAGTTCTTTTTGTTGTTCTTCCTTTCTTCTTTTTTTTCCTGGAGGCAGATCCATGTTCTAGGGGGTCACAGGACAAGTGTCAGTGCGTTGATGTGTAGGGTTGGGTCATAGACTCTGGTGGACAGGGCCATGTCCTGGGGAGGCTGTGGGCTTAGGTCATCTTAAGACACTGAGCCTGTTGGTAGGTGGGGCTGTGTCTACACCTGGCTGGTTGCTTGGCCTGAGGTATCCCAGTAATGGTTGCCAGAAGGTGGTGGGTGGGCTTGGGTCATGGCATTGATAAGCTAGAGAGAGGATTCCAAAGTGGTGCTTGTCAGCACCAGTGTCCACATGGTAGACTGAGCTCCCCCAAAATGCTGTTGCCGGTGTCCATGTCCCCAGGATGGGCTGCAGCTGTCTCCTGCCTCTCTAAGAGGCTCTCCAAGATCAACAGATGGATCTGACCATCTCTACCCTATGTCCTGGAATGTGTGAAATTTTGTATGCATTCTTTAGGAGCAATCTATCTCCCACAGCCCTGTGGTTCTCCCAAAAATAAGCCATGCTCACCTTAAAGCCAGCCACTCTGGGAGCTCATCTTTCCTGTGCAGAACTTCCAGGCTGAGAAACCTGATGTGAGACTCAGGTCACTTACTCCTTAAGGAGAATCTCTGCAATTGGAATTATCTTCCTATTCATGGGTCACATGCCTGGGGGCATAGGTCTTAACTGTACCTCATCGCTGCCCCTCCTGCCTGCCTCACTGTGGTACCTTCTTTGTATCTTTAGTTGTAGATCTTTTCTGCTGGTTTTCTGGTCTTTCTCTTCAATAGTTGCTCTATAAGTTGTAATTTTGGTGTAGCTGTGAGAGGAGATGGGCTCAAAATCTTCCCACTCCACCTCTTGGCCACTCCCTCCTGATTATGCTCTTGAATTCATAATTTTATTGAGTATTTAGTATATATCCATAATGTCAAAGAACTTCCATTTCACTGGGATTCAAATCACATATATATGAAACATAACAAAATTAAAATCAATAATTAAATATATAAATAAATAATAAATAGAGGCTCTACCTTGGTCAAGAAAAATATTAGCAGGGCAAGAGATCTCCATTCTAATTTTCCCTCAGGTCATACTGGGTGGATATGGGTTATTCACTTGGCTCTTAAACTTCTTTGTGTAATTATTTTTTATGTATGTTTTCTTTATTTCCTGAACTAGACTTAACTTCCTTGAAAAAAGTGTTCACGTGTATAGTGCTTGACCCACATACTGTATGGAGAAGACTTGGTAAAACTTAACATTCAATTAATACGCATTTACTCTCTGGTTAGAAACAGTGGGGCCATGTTATTAAGGCTTTTGAAGATCATAATGAAGCAATTCAGCATAATCCCAACTGCAAGGAAATATCTGTGAATAGTTTTGAGCAGAGGGAATTTTTCATGACATTAGTGTTTTATTAAGATTTAACTGAGGGCAGTGGGTGAGTGGATAAGGGCAAGAAAGACCAGATCCAGAAAAATCAGTTTGGAAGCTTCAGTAATAACCCAAAAGAGAGTAGTAATGGGATCAGAAAGAGAAAGAGAGGGAAGAAATATTTGCAGGTAGACCTGAAAGGACTTAGTGACTGATCTGTGAGATCAAGCTGAAGACAAGTCATCAGTCAAAGATATCTTCAAGATTCCAAGAGAGGGGAATCCAGACAACGGCTTGGTCATTTACAGGAACAGGAAATTTAGGGAAGTCTGTTAATTTGGGATGTCAAAAAGATAATGAGTTGTGCTTTGAGATGAGAGAAATAGTCACGACACTATGTAGTACCAGCTGGGACATGGACCTGAATCTTGAAAGAAAAACTAGATTATAAATACAGATTTGGTTGTGAGCCACATAAAGCTGATAACCAAAGCCATGAATCAGAAGAACAGATTATTATACTTGCATAGATGCAATATATATTTTCTTTTGAGTCACTACTTCTAATTTCTTAATAATTTGATAATATTGTTACCTACATAATATACATAAAATTTTTTAAATCTTATTGTACTCTCAAATATTTTTGCAAGTTAATGCTCTTTATTTTTTTTTTGTGGATCCATATGTTTATTTTTTTTTATTTTTTTTTTACATTTTTATTGATTCATAATCATTTTACAGTGTTGTGTCAAATTCCAGTGTTCAGCCCAATTTTTCAGTCATACATGGACATATACACACTCATTGTCACATTTTTTTCTCTGTGATTTATCATAACATTTTGTGTATATTTCCCTGTGCTATACAGTGTAATCTTGTTTATCTGTTCTACAATTTTGAAATCCCAGTCTATCCCTTCCCACCCTCTACCCCGCCCCCAACCCCCCCACCCCCCGGTAACCACAAGTCTGTATTCTCTGTCCATGAGTCTATTTCTGTCCTGTATTTAAAATGAACTCAAAGCCTTAAACTACTGAATTTTGTAGAACCCCTAAGGATTTTTCTTTCTTGTAAATTATTTATAGTGTATTTTTGAGTCTTATGTTATATTCTAAAACCCCTAAATGCTGCACTGTGCCAGTTGGAACTGTGTTTAATTTGTTTTGTGTTTTCCCTAAACATTGCTAATATGATTAATGAACCAAACAAAAAAAAAAAAAAACTGGAGAGGTGGGGTTTTTTTCTCTCACCTCCTAAGGACGTAAATGCAAAAGGCACTTAAAAAAAATTCTCTATTCCCCTCCTTCCACTCTAGGGAGGAAATGTACATTTCTGTTTCTAAGTTACACATCCTTCCTGGCATCAGACTTAGTCCCCAAACATTTTCAACTCAAAAAAAAATGTGTTTTCTGTGCAAATCACACAACCAATCTAAATTTTAATGGCATCAATATTGTGCCTTTTCTCGTGTCTACTACTATATATATATAAATATAAATACAATATAAATATAAAGGGTGACCTTTAGATATTCCTACCTCTTCTGGAACTCATCTCTCATTCATTGAGAAAAACTGTGACCCTTTGGCAGGTATTTCCAAATGATTATACATGACTTCTGTTATCTTTCATGATAGCTTCAGGGGGTGTTCACATTGGTTCTATCTTTGCAAAAGTGATTTGGCAAGCACTGTCTATCCACCTGTTAGAAGTGAAACCCATTTTAATGGGATACCCTTTTAATATTAAAATCGAGATATATTATTAATGGTATAATTAGAAGGGATCAGAAATAAGGTCACAAATAAGAACTCAGGATACACACATGTTCTATGTTATATTTAAGAGATAAACTTTGGTGGAGATCCAAAATTGTGCATTGAACATGTGATCTGTCCTTTGAAGAAAAGTTCTGTTTTCTTGCAATTAGAGAAACACACATCTTCCTCTGATGAGAGAAATTTTTGGATGGGCAGAAATGAAGGGTATAACAAATTACCTATAACTGAGTAAAAGCCAAAAGAGTGATATTCAGAGATTGCCTTCAGAGGACCTGAACAATCCACCCAGACATAATTGTGGTATCTGGCAACCACCTACTCAAGAGAGAGGAACTATTATGGTCTGGCTGGAAACGCACAAAAGCACAAAAGAAACTCATGAGAGTATTCGTGCATTTATGTTTTACTTGTTAAACTATATCCAAGAAAATGATGCACTGTGGAAGGATTGTGACAAGAAGGTTCGCCTAGGATGGGATTATTTGTGCTTATGAAAACAGCATTAAATACACACCCAGGCACAAACATAGTAGAACTAACTTGGGGTCCATCTCCTGGTTAAAGATGAAAGAAAATGTCTTGTATTATAACCAAGGTCAAGAGTCAGGTATTAATTCTGACAATATAAGACGTTTGAGAAAACTTACCAATACAACCCAAATTTTGTTAATTCTGTGTGTTCTCAGATTCACTGGCTTATCATTGTGTAGGACCTCAGTAATATCAATTATCTCATTGAAGAATTTTAGAAATTAAGTGTAACCTTGCTGTAAGAGCTATTCTTGACAAAAAGATTAAAGGTTGGTTTGTGCGTGTATAGTGTGTGAGAAAGGAGCATGGCTCCCTTAGCCATAATCCCTGAGAAGAGATTCTGGAATCCCCTCTCCATGAATAAATCTCTTAATTTGGAACTCTCAAATACAGATCTATATTTGCCAAATGTAACAAGAGCCAAAGGCATTAACACTCAAGATAATTTCATTATCATTGTTCTGTTACAGATGAAATTTAGGATCCCAAAGACCCACCCACGTGGAGCACTGTGTTCTGGTATGTGTCTCTTCCCTGCCATTCAATGACCGCCAGCAATCCCTGCATGCATTGAACAGCAGTAAAGGAATTCTAAAGGTTTCCACCTCAATCATTCAGAGCTTACTGCTCCTCTAAGCAGTGCTCACACCTGTAGCAATAATGGTACCAAGTCAGGGATGCATTCACTCTTCCTAAGTGCATGTCCTCAATTTTCTGCATAATTTAGTGCAGGACACAGAGTTTCTGCAGGAGGGAGGGCTTTCACTATGGCTACTCACAAAGTTGTCCCATGGCTGGTTCAGTGTTTCACTTCTCCTCTCAGCTAAAGCAAAGCACAAACTATTCTCTAGTAAGCGTGGTACCCTCACCCTGGCCATCAGGCATTTCTGTCCATCCACTGAAGGAGATACCACCTTCTGGGTCTTTTTCCCTATTGGTCTGGGAGCTGGTAAGGCTGTAACTTCCGTTTATCAAGATCTTATCAAGTAAAACTACTTGTCCCATATAAAATCTAAGAATGAATAACCTTTAAAGGAAAAGAATCTGAAAAAGAATATATATATACATATAACTGAATCACTTTGCTCTACACCTGAAATTAACACATTTTAAATCAACTCTACTTCAAGAACAAAAAACAAATAAATAAAAATCTACGAATGAATGCCCTGAAGACCTCCCTCCTTCTCTACAAACTATTTCTTGTCAGTCAGACATTTTGAAAATTAAGAGCCAATACTGAAGATGTAAAGAATTTTTGGACATCACAAGAGATTATAGTAAATGCCAAATTAATTTTGGGGGAAGAGGGCTAGTATTAGCCTGCTTTCATTACTTTAAGCTGCAGGAACAAACGACTCCCAGATTTCAGTGTTTTACAGAATCACTCAGATTCCTGCAGCAGGTCCATTGTGGCTCTGCTCTGAGATCCAGGATGAAGCAGCAGCAACCATCTAACACAGGCCGTTCCCTACCAGAGAGAAAAGAGCAACAGCTGAACTCAGCAATGACTGTTAAAGCTTTCTTTCATTGATCAAACCAATTCCCATGGCCAAGACTGATGCCAGCAGAGTGGAGAGGGATAATCTTCTTCAAGAAGTGATGAGGAAGTAATTGGAAACAATGACACAATCTCCCACAGTACTAGACGGTACGAGGCAGCCCGAGGTGACTTTGTCCATTTAGTATATAATTCGCAATCTCTTGGGTCCACATGACCTAATAAGCAACGTAAATGAGTTAAAAGAACGAGGTGTAAGGAAATGGGATATATCAGCCTGGCCTACTGTTTCATTCTAGGCCCCAAGCATCACTTAGAAGTTAGTGGAAAACTTTCTAGGAAGACTCCAGTTAATTCTTGGCTTTGCAAGTTCACCTAATTCAACACTTATCTGTTCACTTGAGAATGAACAGATTTTGATAAGTGACCCATATTATCCATTTCTACAGGAGAATTATCGATAAGTCAGGATATTACCCTAAAGTCTTGATCAATAGGATATAAATATAAAGTGGGACTGAAACAAAAGCCTTAAATCCAGACACCCAGAAACAATATCAAAGGCTGTGGAAAGCCAGATTGGTGATCTGAATGTGTTTCATTACAGAAAGAATTAAAGCAAAAGGAGTTGAATAGTAAAATAGGATATACAGTTTTTTTATTATATTTGCGATTTCAGAGTTTGCCCATTATTTCTACTACATGATGTCTACTTTGCTTTTGAATAATTCAAGGTTTTTTTTTCTGACATGGCTTCACTCTCCAGTTTTTATTATAGTATACCATTAAGTTATAGGATACAGTATTAAGTTACAGCACATGCCATTAAGTGTAAGTGAATATACCATTAAGATAGGTGACTTTGTTTGCATTTGTCATTAAGTCATTTTCCTTCATTTCTCATAATATAATTCCAAATTTGTAGATGATGTGAAACTGACTAGATTAGTTGCTTTCTGGTAACATAGACAAGAGAATCTTTAACTCATCAAGAAAATGCTCTTATTCTACATTTTGCACTGGATGGTTTCGGTTTGCACTGATGATTTATTGAGAACTTGTTCATTCAACTTGCCTTGCAAGGCGAAGCAGCCCTCCTCATTAGACTGCCCATATGTGACTGTGGTCTCATCTTAATTTTCTCCGATAATTTTAAGATCGATCCACTTAGTACAACTCATGGAATGCATCTGGTTTACAGATTGGTTCTCCAAAGTATGAGTGACTCAGTTCAAAGATAGAAAATCACTGGGACCACCTAAGTCTGCCTGTCAACCAATCAGGATATATTTCTTGATTACCTATGAACATGCACAAAAGTGGAGAAGATACAGTCCCTGCCCTCAGAGAATTTACAAAAGAGTATGTAAGAGAAATGCATAAAAATTAATATACAAGGCACTTAGATGAAATGCCAAAGAAGTCCAAAATGCTGGTGAGGACCAGAGGAATTAGGAAAGCTTACCTGAAGATGTGGACTTTGAGGAATGAATATGATTTTGATGGCAGAATTGGGCAAAAGCACATTCCAGATAGACTTACTTCTTCTTTTGGCTTCAGGCAGGAAATAGTCCTATGTCTTTTTCTCTTATCAAATTCTCAAATGTCTTACCAATTTTCATATTTTTTTTCATTCTATTTACTTGATTGAAGACAACTGCTAGTGATGTTAGCAAATTCATGACTTATGAATTACTCTCAAAGTATATTGACCCAATGACAATATTTTGATTTTCCATGGCAAAAATTTCAATTATTTTATCCTAAATGTGGCCAGTGCTTACCTGCAAATTGTCAGTGTTCTGAATATAAGACATAGCACACAGAATGATGCCTTAGAGCTAATGGAATAATTGTGAGTATAGCTGCTCAGCATGCTACCAAGAAAGCAAAAAGCAAAACTTTTTATGTAAAGGCTGATTGTTGTGTAATTGCTTTGGATATTGTAGGCTAATCCATCAGTTCCTTTGTAAAGCTCTTTTTCCTTCCTGAGGATGAATTTATACTTAGTCTGTAAGACCGAGCTTTGGAGGTCAAACTCTAAAGCTAGATCTCCTCTATTTAAATTCCAGCTTCCACATTTCAGATCCATAACCCTAGGCAAGTTACTTAACCTTTCCTAGTTACTCTATCAATAAAATGAAGACAGTAAGAGTAGCAACATCACAGTGTTACATGGATTAAATGAGTTAATACATGTAGACTGCTCGAAACAGCACCTGGCACACCATCAACCACCGACAAATGATGCTAAAATCTAAATTTAGCACAAAATAGGCACCATAAAATGTTTGCTCTTACAATTAAGATTGCTATCAATGTTACATACATTTAAGACAGGAGAATACCAACTGACAAGAGCCAAAATTGACATGGCAGAGGGTTAAGTGGATAGCAGAAGGCAAAGTATTTATTATCAGCTTGTCAGGTGAAGACATTTTCAGGAGAATAAAACTTTAAATGGGGTTGATTCTGTAAGTCAGAAATTTACAAGTGGTCTATGGCTCATTAATGAAGCACTAAATTGGACAATCAGCATTAATGGGAATTGCACGGGAAAAGTGCTGCACATTAAGCTGAGACTCTGGACGAAATGTGTAATCATACACTTCAGCAATTCAGTTCCAAGCGTTCTTTGTGTCATCCTTCAGACTAGATAGATGGATTGATAATCTTTATTTGTTAGAGGACATTTTATTTTTCATTTATCAATTACATCTTACTGCCTTCAAAGAAAGAATTTACAATAAAAAAATAGGCCCATTAGTTGAAAAAACATTATGATGGCATAGAGACAGAATAAAATTTGTCAAAGAAGTAGATGGATATAGTTCCTTTGATGGCATGTAAAATTGAATTCAAAACTGCCTGGTCGTCAGGGATAAGAGGAAGTGTTTACATTACTATATATAAAATAGATAAACAACAAGGACCTATTGTACAGCATAGGGAACTATATTCAATATCTTGTAATAACATAATGGAAAAGAATCTGAAAATATGTGTATGTCTATGTATAACTGAATCACTTTGCTGTACACCTGAAACTAACTTTGTAAATCAACTACACTTCAATAAAAAACGAAATTAAAAAAAGAACAAGTGTTTAATATTATTGGCAACTCTCCTAGCAAGAAATATTTTAAAATCTATTTCTTTTGTGTATCCAACATGTTTGTTTTCTATTAAGTATGTAGGAAACTCACTGAACATCCCTCATCCATTCTATCATTGCTTTAAAGTTTTCTGGCTTTTTGTTGTTGAGGTTCCTTTATCACATCTCCTAGGAAACCTATCTAATCCTGAAGCAAATAAACCTATTTGTATGATGGCCTTAACTCCCAGATTCTCCTCCAGAGATGAAGGTAGCAGTCTGCAAACTACCCATCCTTGAGGAGCTAACCTTTTGCTCGTGTGATTAGGCATCTGAAATACATCTTACTTTCCTTTTACAGCTTATATTTCCTGCACAGATGATTGACATGACACCTCAGAGTTTAGCATCGTGGAGCCGCTAAATCCGACTCCATTACCTGTCGAATTTAGTTTCTTAATCCCAAACACAATATGCACACAACTTAGCCCTAGCCAGCTTTTATTTAAAGCTCATGTCATGGTGCTTTATGCGGAGTCAAGCGGTATTAAATGGTGTGGAGTGAAGCAAATGGAAAGATTAATTTTGCAATGTGACACTAAAAAGAACACTTAAAACAGGGATTAGGGGCTAGGTCTGCTCAAGGAAAATAATAAAACATATCCATTATAAGCATCAATACCTCCACCTACTACCGTGAGAAAACCCAGTTTTATAAGCATAAATTTTATATTCTTGAGGAAAAATACACATTAAATGGAATAAAAAGATTGACATTTCTGGCTAAAAATAGTCTGGCACCTTTCTGATTTATCCACCCTCTTCCCCTTTCATCCAAAGGCCAAAGGAGAAAAATTCTAACAAATGTTTAATTAAGAATCAAAAATTTTAATTTTGATGGGTATAGCTCAGTGGTAGAGTGAATGCTTAGCATGCACGAGGTCCTGGGTTTAATCCCCAGTAACTCCATTAAAATTAAAAAAATAAAACCTAATTACTCCCCAAATTTTTAAAAAAATAAAAATTTGTTAGATAAACTAAAACCTAAATTTCTGCAGGAAAAAAAAAGAACTATGCATGCAACTTTCAGAAAACTCAAGCTCACAAAGCTTTGCAACCAAGCCACCATCATCAAAAGTAATCCTTACAACCATTTTGGAGGGTATAAGTTGTCATGACTTTTCCATAAGCACAAATACAAGAGAACTAGAAAAATAAGTTTTGATTTTGTTTAGTTTCTTATATTTTCTCTGATGTAAATTCTTTTGAACATAATTAAAGGGAAAATACTCTTTTTAAAAAAAAATCTATAATGATCACTTGAAAGCCCATTGTTTTGTCTTGAGGAGCAGCTGAAGGAAGACATGAAACAAACTTTCAAGTGTATGAAAGGCCATCACACAGAGAATGTTTGAAAGATTCAGTGAAAGGGGAAATGGCATGAGGTACTCAGATAAGAACCAAGGGCAAATTTCCTGACAGCTAGGGCTGATAGACCTCAGGAGATGTTACCAAGGGAGGCAGAAGAATCTCATTTTTCTAAAGTATTTAAAAACATGATGGATTCTCATCTCCCTACACAGCAACAGCAGTCTCAGTGGATCATGACACTGGAGAGTCTTGGGAGTATTCAAAAGCAGTATAAGGCATTCTCTAACTTTGAAGAACTTTAAGTGAGAGGAAGGAATACACAACTATAATGTTATCAAAAACACTGAACCAAAGTAAAGTTGGCAAACTATTTAAGTTGAAGAGTAGACAATCATGACAGTGAACACTTCTTGAGTAGCCAATATAAAAAGACACAGAGAATGATGGAAAGGAGAGGATTTTCCATCTTGTGGGAGGTATAGAGAGGCCCTAAATGATCATCAGAGTATTAAATGCCATAAAGATAATTTTCATATATTCTGTTTCCTCCTCTGTAGAAAGAAAATAGTGTTAATTTTTTTTCACATAGTTTGTAAAGGTACCTAAGGTAATATTTATATAATGCATCATCAGATCGAGTAAGAACTCAACAAATGGAAAGAATTGCTAATAACCATCATCATCATCACCATCAACATCTTCATTGCCTACTTCTATTCCGTCTATCCCTTCCGCCAGTAACAGAGTTGAATGTAATGAGTAGCAGTTTCTGGTGTTCTGTTCCTACTGTGATCTGCCTTGAATTTGTTTCTTCCAACCAGCTCACATTCGTGCTAGTTAACATGCCGAACTATTAGTGATTCCTACGGAATTAAACAGAACCCGATAAACCTGAAATAAAAGATTCTTTCATTTTACTCTAGGTTCAATAAGAGTCACCCTTGTCCGAACACAAGCAAGCAAATGCCTCAAACCCAAACTATCAGAAAGACAAACCAACCAGACAAAGACCCAATAGTGTTCAAGATGAATTCTTACCTGGTATTTCCTCAAAGAAAGATCAACACTCATGTGAAGGATAGTTTTCAGGGTTTTTTTAGGATTCATATTTATCATTTTCATGTGGGTGGTGAATGATTTTATTAGTAGTATCCACTCAGCCCTGTAATTTGGCAACTTGCAGAGATATACCTACTAATTTATCATTGTGAATTCTGTCTTCAATCAGAAGCAAAAAGTTCATTACTGCATTCAAAATAGTCCTTAATGAATGTGCTAATTGGGAGCACATTAGCACATTTCATTGGCTTCTGTGTTTATTTCTAAGGAAAAGTAGTACATTTGCTTTACTGTATGTGTTTAATGTTAAGTAAATTTCTGCTGTAAGAAAACCATTTCCAAGTTCCTCACCTCAGCAGCAAAAAGCCTGAAAGATAAGAAAAATTCACCATCAAGATATTTTTTAAAGTGATATCATTCAAAGGGAAATTGTTATGACTTTTAAAAGAAATAGTCGAGAACGTTACAGGTGTCTGCCATCTTGTTACAAAGAAGAGTTGTTCACGATCATGGCCAACATGAGTCTACTGAGGCCCTGACACTCAGCAAAATCCCAGAGAGTTTCAAAATGCCTAATAGAAATTCATAGGTTCAGTGTATGATATTCACTTAGATGTTCACTGAAGGACATTTCACAAGGCAAAAAAAAAAATACTTTCTAGAGGAATCATTCTTTTAAAAGGACCCTGATTATGCCAGTTCTCAAAGAATCCCTGTTTACAACTTACAGACACTGTTTTTTGGTACACATATCTGATCAAATGCTTTCCATCAAAAAAATCATGTTTTCATTCTTTGTTCCCTTGGTATTCAAGTCACAGGCTTCCTCTTATTTCAGAGCCTTATGGAATGGACTCAAATGGACAATGAAAAACAGGACACTGCTCCTGAGGTGGAATTACAGATTCTAAATCTATTCTCCTTCAGGTCCCATTAATTATTCCTTTCAATAATGGCTTGAGTTTTGTCATAATTTAAGTAAATCAAGGAGGGAAAAACAAACAACACAAGAAAATGATGGTTCTGAATTCTAAAAGGAAGTTTTGGTCTAGCATAGAAAGCCTGCGTGTCTTATTAAAGGATGTGTGTTTCATTTCAGTCTGTCTCTTTCTAGACTTTAACATCATAGGCAAATCTCTTAACCACTTCAGATATCAGGGTGTTTTTTTTTTCATTTGTAAAAAACATTAGAAAATAATCATCTACCTTTGGAATACTATTGGAAAAATCATGAGATAACATATAAAAGACATTGGGAAACTCTAATAAGTGGGGAACATGAGAGTTCCTGTTATTGATAATAATAATATCAGGGAAAACAATATCCTCTTTACCACTTCAAGTCAAGGGGATGCCCCCCCCATTGAGTGGTCCATTAGGGAAAATAGCTAAAGACTGTAAGTAGTAGACGTCCAGCAGACCTGCTTCAGCACTGGCAGCACTTTGGTCCTTCTTACCCTTTCTTCTCTGGCTGCCCATATAGTACCAATCTAATTCATGCTCCATTCTCTCCCTAAAGCAACCCCCATAGGGACAGCAATAAAGAAGGTGTACCAGGTGGCCCTTTTCATGACATAATTTGAGAGGGAATCAGTCGGTTTTGTATCCAAATTATTAAACACTGTCTTCACCACTTTTAGAAGTTATCTTAAAATGGAACACACCCAATATTTATGAGCATCTTCATATATATATAGTCTGTTTCCACCCAAACTGGGTGGACCTCAACTCAATTCTATTCTATTCTAACAGTACCTGGAGTCAGTGCAGATGCCAACATATTAAGGTCTCAGTCCTCCATGAGACTACCCTTCGACAAAACCCATAGTTCAGAAATCTCCAGGTCACTCATATTTTTGATTGACTACAAATTCAGAGGGTCCCACAACCCCCTCAGGATCCACAAGTCACTAGAACAACATATAGAACCACGGAAAGGGATAATCCACGAGGCCAAAGACCTTGCCTGTCTCATTCACTTCTATCCACTGGCAACCCAAAGTCATCTGGTAGATGCTCAATATTTACTAATTGAATAAAGGAATAAATGTATGGATGAATCAACTCTACCATTACAACCATTTTCACTTGAATCCTGAAAGATTTAGTAGCCCTCTGAACTCTCCTATTAAACTACATTATCTGTGATGATGACCACCCGTAAACTATGAACAAGTAACACTTGGATTAGGACAGACTCGAGACTAGTAAAAAGTCAAGTCAATTAAATAAATATTTATTAATTACCTACTATGTGCCAGGCACTGTTCTACATACTACAAATTGAACAACTAGTCTAGGTGATTTGAAATTCAGCAAGTTTGAAAGCCACCGTGATCTTACAGTCTGCTGGTGTCTCCTACAACCATTTCATGCAACTCTTGTAGCTTAATCATTCCAAGCATCATTTGAATTGTACCTTTTCTAGATCAAATACTTGGAATTTTATCCATAATCTAGTGGATCAAATTCAAGATCTATCACATTCTGACCAAATCCATCACTCCCATTCTTACTATCCCCTGGGATGAATGCTCTATTTTTCTCAGACATCAGAACACATTTTATTCATTTCCACCTTCAAACTTGTGCTCCTTCATTGCACCCTCAAGGAATGCCATTCTCTGTCTTCTCCGTTTACCTCTGTCTGACTCATCTATCCCTATGATCCCACAGAGGGTCCCTTGATCCCAATCTTTCTATCCACAAAAATTCTCAATTCCTATAGTATTTGTATCTTTAGTACCCATATGGCACTTGTCCCACTAATGATAATAATTCTGTGAATGTCTAATGAGACTATTACTGATATTTTTCAAGTCTCATTGAGTCGAATGTTAGCTGATTCTTTTAAGTCATATTCTCCACCTCTGGAAAAGCACTCTAGAATGTTGGATTCCTGTTTTGCTTTTTTTTTTTTCCTGAACTTCTCTTTTACAAATTTAGAAAACTGGAATTTATTGTCTGAATCTAACATTCTACAATTCTGCAAAACCAACTAAACAAAGCCCCAAATAACCTAAGATAAGATCCACTTATAACCATTATTATGGATTTTCTGCTCATTCTTTCCTGTAGAATTTAACTTAGTAAGGCAGACTCTATTTTTTCCTAATCTCCAAAAGGTTCAAATAGATACAGGAACCTCTTTATGGCCTGAATTTTCAAGGTTTGTATAACCTACATGTAGATTTCTTTGAGGGCCACTCCAAAATAAGTAGAGTTGTGATATAATTGTGTAATTGTCATTCACAATAGAAAATTATGTGGGCAGATTTCATTACAGCTGGATAAATTTAGATAAATGAAGTGTGTCAACTCAGTAATTACTAAATGTTATATGTGAAACAACTAAAGCATGAATACTTTTAGACACTGTTGTAACTACAGGCTGATTTTTCATGAATTGTGCTTCAAAATGATAAAAGCTGTCTTAAAAGGAAGTCAAAGGAGGAAAAATGGTGGCCAATATCCTAGGAATTATTCTGTTTTTGGGAAGGCTGGATTTTATCCCATGGTAACCAAGGGAATAACAATGATGAGATGACTGTTTATAACAGTATCCTCTTCCACTGTGCTTAAAAATGAACCACGCTTGTTACTTTTAATGTTCCTAAGAGTATAACTGAGGCAGGGATACAACACTTTTCATATATAAGATTAAACTGTGATTCAGCAACTAGGCAAGGCGAGCATCCAGAATTCATTTATTACAAATTATAACATATCCTCTTGACACCCTTAATATTAGACCATTTCTCCAAACCATGAAAGTTTGAATTCCCTTCCATTGAACAAAATACAGCATACACAAACTTTTGGCAATGAGGCTATTCCAAACCATAGTAATTTATAGATGGGGGTCTTTTAGCGAGTTGATCAATACTCTCTTTTCTCTCTAAATATGCTGCAGTAAGATCAAGCCATGCATTCATTTTGTTAAGCTCTGTGAATTCTCATCAGTTCTGGGAACTACCAATTTTACCCATATTGATATTTGGCTCCAACTTAAAATGAAAAATCAATAATTTAGAGAAAGAAAATGTGTCTTGCCCTTTAAATATTTCTTCTCTCTCTCTCTCTCCCTTTCTCTTTTTCTCTCCCTCTTTTCAATGACCAAAATTTTGTCCCCAGGGTGAAATAGTTTTCAATGTCAAAGATTGGTGAAGTCCTGTTCAAAACACTGTGACCAGTAGCATCTGTTTGGCTTCTATTTTAAAATCGTTCACTGGATGCTATCCAGGTCCGGAAGATCCATCAGTTATGCTCTCCATTTGGTTGTTCCTTGTCAAAGTTATGTCCACCAGGTAACACAGCCTCAGAATTAAGGCTATGTGAAACACAGGGGCAGACACTATACACTTTAACCCAGTCTCTGATGTTAAGGTGGGCACATGGCTCCCCTGAATAAAGCAACATTTCCCCAGTCTACATTCAATTAAGTGCAACATAAACAGAAGTGAAAGGCAAAAATTCCAGGAAAGTTCTTAAAGAGGAATGTCCTGTTTCCCATCTTAAGCAGCCATCTTGGATGGTGAGAGAGAAGACGTCTATTGGAAATAATGAAAGAAACTGGGTCTCTGATGAACCAATTTGGGTACCATAACATCCCATGGTTGCTTATTCCTGCCTTCATTTCTGTCAGAGAAAAATCAATTTCTGTGTTAATTCAGCCACTGTTATTTAAGAATTTCAAGCACATGCAGCTCAACTTATTCTAATTGATACAAATATAATAGTTCAATGGATGTTTTCCTTTTGTCTGGATACGAATATGAATATGCTGGAAACAGGGAAACCAGGAAAGGGAACACAGCTAGGAACCAAGGAGCTGTGATCCGGCACCCTAAAGGAGTCCAAAGATTGTCCCAAGACACAAAGGCCAGGAGTTTGGATGAAAGGAGGGTGGCAGAGCCTGGAAGCTAATGACAAGCACATCCCATAAATAGGGAGGCAGCCAGAAAGTTGCCTTGAAAGACTTCACTGCCTGTAGCTTCTGTTTGTCAGCTGCCATGTGGCATCTGAACTGCTTGGCAAGGCTGAAAGGGCCAGCAAAGAGATTAACATACTGGTCTGATCTGACGGGCACTTACGTTAGCCAAGGGAAGTGAAAGTCTTCATTCCAGTGTCAGTTCATAAGATGGAAGGTGTGGTCACACACCTGTGTTAAATAAAGGCTGCCTTTGTCTCCTAAAGCTTCAAGTTCTCTGGCCACTCACTGAACAGACAGCCCATCCCAAGCTGCGATGCATCATGGGTAGGAAGGGGCTCTGACTCCAGAGGGCTGGGAGCAAGAGCAGCTGAGGGTGGAACAGTCGTCTTGGATCTTTGCTTCCTTCCTGCTCCAGCCCCTGAAAAACATCTTTGTTTAGTTTCTTTTCTACCTGATGCAAATCCGTCCTGGTGTTCCGGAGCCACCTCTTCCCTACCCCACGATTTCACCAGACAGTCTCCCCCAGGCTCTAGTTGCCTCTATCACTGAAGTCACATCCTCAGCACTGAGGCAGCGATGTACCTGATTATGCCTGTGCTTGAGAGTAAGCTTTTCCTCTGTGGATTTTTGGTGCTTTTTTGTTCCACCCCTCTACTTTTTATCAGAGTGCCTGGCTCCCACATAATTCCCTCCTGCAACTAGGACAGTTGTCTGCTGCACTGCAGGTACTCAGTAAACGCTGCCCGCCTGCCTGACCACTCCAACAAGGACTCCTATCCCCAGCATATTAATGTCAGGATTTCTTTGGAGATGACATTGCTGTTGTGTTACATCTATGCTGGAGAGCCTTTGAGTCTCTGTTGGTCTCTGCCTCATTATCTCTTTCTCTAAAGGCTTTATCAGTCACACATACAAGGATTCTAACCGTGTCTTTCCCCCTGAGAACAAGAATATGGGCAAGAATTGCAAAACGAGAGTCAACTCAGAAAAGTGCGCAGAATTTTCCCTAAGAGAGTCTAAGAAAAAGGAGGGGGAAAGTTAGAAGAAAGAGAGGGAGACAAACAGCAAAACAATAATACTTCTTTTGATGGTTTGCCCTTGACCCCCTGGATCAATCTGTACTTGTCTTAATGAGAGACCAGAGTCCTGGTCTCCTTGACAGCGATGGCTATTGGTGTGCGTTGTAAGCACAATACTCTGGGTGTCCTTATGCTAGACAGCAATGATCGCAGTCACTGTTTAACCCTTAATGTTCCCCGCAAAATAACGGTCTCGGGTGATGTCCCAGAGTAAGTTCATTGATCAGGCAGTTTGGGAAACATCGGTCCCTGTAGACACATGCCACACTTTGATACATGCTGCATACCTGCATCTTGCTTGACCCTGAAACTCTTCCCTCATATCACTCATTTCTAGTCCATTTCCTGCCTAGCAACTCTGCTTGGCACGGCAGGGTGAGGCTAGGGAAGGCTCTGTAGCAGCAGACAGAGGCTGCTGTCCAAATATACCTCCCCTCCTCGGGGGCAAGAGAACACCGAATGAGCCAGCCTCTCTCTCCCCCAAAGCAGAAAACTTTCAATTAGCTAACACAGCTAGAAGCAGAGAGGATGAAATGCACTCGCTTGCCCCCCTGCGGACTTTCCAAAGATTCCAGAAGACAGCCTGAGGCCAGCAGCAGGGCCATGTCCAGTACTGGCCCAGGGAGGTGCCTGCTGGGATCTGGATGGGTCTTGGCAGCCAAAAGGCAATGTCAAATCAAAAGAGAATCTTGAAAGAGAAAGTGGAGGGAAGGGACACGGGGTCACTGTCCTCCCTGGTAAGAACAGTGACTGCAACACCACAGCATGCCTCCCAGGCCTGGAGACTCCCAGGGCCTCCTGTTGGCTCTTTTCCTTCTGCTTGGAACCCTGTGAGTGACAGCTGTGGGATGAAAAAAGACACAGACAAGTCATGACACTGGTTCTTTCCCTTCCTTCTGTCACATAAGCCTCAAATCCTGCGAAAAGGCCAGAAGTCATATTATGACTCTGTATTGTCTGCTGTTAATGAGGTCTCCCGTGACATTTCCCCACCAGACAGCGCACCAGGTAACAATCTTGGTTCTGAGAAGGGAGAGCTGGGTCACACCTGGGGCACTCCTGATTATTCCCAGCAGCCGACTTCCACCTTGGGGGAAACTCTGGCCCTGGCAGGTATACTAATCATGGCAGGATGGCCGGGAGCAAAGGCCCTGGATCATCAGGGTGTGAGCCAAGCCCACCTGCAGTTTTTGCAGATACTCATATTTCAGGGATTTGAAGAGTGAGCTGCTGGTGCCGTGAAGGAGTGCACGTTCCCTGGGACTCTCTGCATCACTTTGCCACTTTTCAGCCACCAGCAGGGCTGAAGGTGCCTCGAAGGCTTGTCCCAGACATTTGTTGACACTGAGTCATGCCATCCACAGGTGGGCTCAGCTTGGCTTCATCGAGAATCTAACCCACGTACAAAACAAAACAACCTTGTTACCAAGACTGATTTGTTCGGTCACTCAAGGCTGTCACCAGATAAAAGCCTCTAAGAAGAGTACACTCAGAAAAATGTTTCCGAAGATGATAGTGTTTAGGGCTGCTTCATGGACATGTGAATTTGTTTTGGTAGATAGCGCAAATTTTTATCCTTCCCATCACTCCACCCTTTTCAGTTATTACCTCTAGAAACTCATACATGCAGCTTTTCCCAGGCACATATATTGCCTGTTGGTGTTATCCCTGCCACCCATGAACTGGCTCCCACATGCTCCCTCATTCACCACTCTCCTTTTTCTCTTTTTCCTTTTTTTAAAGCTCAGTCTATCATTACATTCTCAGCAAATGCTACTTCCCTGACTATGATTGATCCCCACTTATTTTATCCTGAATGCAAAGCATTTGATTTCAAGTGTGGTTCATTCTGCTCGGTGAACTCATTATAGAGTCAAGCTGAACATCTCACAGATGTGAAGCACCTTGTCTTCGAGGTTCAGCAATCTAATTTGGAATCTCATTATAGATCTTCTACTGGTGGTGAGCACGGGGGGAACTACCTGGCTGGTGTCTCCCTGCCTATCTTCTAGCCCATAAAGAAACTGTCATTTCAATATCGGCACGCCAGAATATTCCCCATTTTGGAAAATAGCTTTATTTATCTCTCCACAAATGCCTCCTGGCACTGATGAGAGAGTAATACTTTGTAGGCTATTTTATTAAGCATCTCCGGAGGTCAGGTGCTGAAAGAGACAGCTCCCAGCTGCTTGCTTCCCATCTGTTTAGTAGGCTTCTCTGTGGATTGCATGTTACATTTTCTAAAGTTCACAGTGCAGTGTCGTTTTGCTAAGAATCTATATACCAAGAATCTTTGCTTGGCACCAGAATGGAGTTGAACCCAGGGAGGATCTGATTTCTGGTGTCTCTGTGGTGGATGAAGGGAGAATGGGGTTGAAATGGAAAGTTAGCTTTATTTGGAGAGAGACGCATTGATTCTGAAAGATTGATGCATTCATTTTTTTCCACCTATTTGGTGCTTTCAGAACCAATGAGCCTCCAAGGCTCAGTTGTGGCTACTAATGAAGTTTTGATTTCTCCACTTTCTATTTTAAAACTTCGGTAAGGGAGAATATTTGTTTTTCCAATTTCAATAGTTTCCATTTCCCTATAGAGCAGGCCAAGCCCTGAAAAGAACTGGAACTTTGTTCCTTTGCTATGGAAGAATAAATAGATTTCTGAAATCACAGAGAGGAGAGAGTCAGTTGATGGCACTTACTTATATTAATGAATAGGGGTAAGTTAACGTTGCTGTGCCCAGAGACACATATAGATATGTGTCTTGCATTTTATGTTCAGCAAAAACACAGATTTTTCTCAGCATCACACCCCACCCCTTGACTTCTCAGTCTGAGCTAGGAAATGAGCCATCAGACCATAACTTGTGGATCAAATCCATCCCACTTCCTGTCTTTGAGAATAAAATTGTTTGGAACACCGTCACACCTAGTCATTTATGTCCATTACTGCTTTCAAGTTGCCAAGGCAGAGTTAAATAATTGTTTTAGAGACTAATTAGCCACAAAGCCTAGAGTATTTACTCTCTGGCTTTTTACAGAAGTTTTGTGGTCTCTAATATAGGAAAAGCAATTTTGCTGGTTCTACTTAATTCCAGTATAATAAAGCATGTGTTTTGAAAATAATTTTCAGTATGATAACTGAATAATTTTCAGTATGATGAGGATTACAATGAGCAGAGATAAGACTCTGACCCTGCTGGCCTTTCAAGAAGGCTTTATGAATCTTAAATCTCTGCTATTTCTAACAAAGAGTCTCAGAATGGAATGGTTAATTAACAGCCCAAATCTGCTATAATTTATCCTTATTTTGAGAGACTTCTTGATTTAGAAAAGCTCCCTTTCCAAGTGCTTTTGATTTACACCTGTGGACTGTGAAATTAATCATTTCATTTTATTTTTATTACATTACACTTTGGTCAGACACATTATTCAGGACAGGTAGAGTTAGGAATAATTGAGAGTAAAATTTTATAACATATCCACACCATAAAATTGTTTCATTATCTGTGTTTCTCCCATTTTGATCCTCCCTTCTGATTGTTTTCTTTTGGTTTGTAATGACCCTTGAGAAAGTACTGGCACCTTCAGTGGTGGGAGAGCATAAGAGTATTGGCACACATCACACAACACTATGTAGCTGGGAGGATGCCAACCTTCTATGACTCTTGTTGTCTGCATTCTACTCTCAGAACATGAGTTACATCCACCCATTGGAGTATGGTTACAGTAAAGCAATGAGATTGGATGGATGCATGGATGGAGATAGATGATACATTAGATAGATAGATAGATAGATAGATAGATAGATAGATAGATAGATAGATAATAGATGAAAGAAGAGAGAGAAAGAAGCATAGGACTAGAAGTGAAAAGATAAGATTCAAGTTTTCCCTCTGCACTCAAGCAAGTCAGGTACCTCTCTGAAATCTCAGCCTCCAAAAATAATAATGTATTGTGAAAATCTCATAAATTTTTTAAAGAAGAAATGTGGTAATACATCTGACAGTATGGTTAGGTTAGAAGTTTATAATTATAAAATTATTGTGATGGGTCCAAAAATGACTTTTTAAGTGAAAGTTCACAACCTTTCTCCTAGCTCAAGAAAGAGGATCCTGGCAGTGCCCAGACCAACCTTCTCCAGAAAGGAGTGTGTGTGGCTGGAGTTGGACAGGTCAATGGTTACTGTAAAGGAACAGAGTAGGGAAGATGGGGGTTGAGGGGGTACACTGGGAACTGTCCAGCAGCTTCTTGTGTGGGATGGAAACAGAGGGGATGGAAATTAAGATTTGCATAACTGCTGCTCAGGGCAATATAGCTGACTAACCTTCCCAGTCTGAGAAATGAAACTTAAAGATTTGTCATTTCAGAATTCACTGGTTACTGGAATTTCTTTCTTTTAACTAGAAAATACCAATGCGGACTGAACTTCATAGTTCACCCAGGTTTTTAAGGGTTTATTAGGCATTGTCATCATGAATCCTTGGTTTGTTTATACAGCATTACTCTTAGGCAGGACTGATTTTATGCAAGTGTGTGGTTCTAGGTGTGCTTAATGTATATACAGAAGATTGTCTCATTTTAAAAGCTCTCCTTCAAAATCAGTTAAAGTCGTCAATCATTTGTAATTGTCAGACAATGGCAGGGCATCATCTCCAGTGAGTTGCAGTTAGAACATTTGTTCAGAGATTTTCAAATAGGGGGTGGGTGGGTTTGTGGTCTATAGTGAGAGTATAGTTTGGAACAGAAAACTTACATTCTACCTACTCTCTTAAAATAAGCTAAAGAGAATTCAATGCAGAGCCAGAAATAGCATGAAAGATGAACAATTTTTTAATGGATTTGTTTTTAAAAAAAGGATTGAGAAACTTGCTTGTCAATCACTGGAAAGGACTCCAGGATGAGTTAACATGATGATAAACTGACCCTGAAGTTTTTGAAACAAAAGTTAAAATTTAATGGAGGGATAAACATCACTGTTGAGCACCTACTCTGTGCCAAAAATGTTTTCCATACATTTTCCCATTTAACCCACCCATTAACCCTCTAAAGTCAGCATGGTAGTCATCATATTTGAAAAAAAAAATGTTGAGAATTGTCAGCTAAGTGATAGGAGTAAGAATTGCACACAGGGATCTTGGTTCCAGACCATGGATTTCTCTACTCCCAGATGAATAGCAGCACCAAGTATCAGGTCCCAAGGTGAGAAAGTAAATCACTCAACTTCAGAACTGGCTGGGGACCCTGCTGCATTGATTTTACAGACAAAGACCTGAGAAATTATGTGACCTTTCCAGAGTCACTCAATTAGTTGGTGGATGTCCTAGAATCATCATCTCCTCAATTACACTTATGCCGATTTCTAAAACTGCAGTTCAGGAAAGACAGGCAAAGAGCATCTAGAAACCTGGCCACTAGGAGCACTGGAGAAGGCTCATTGCCTTCACTAATGATTTTGTTTCCTAATTTTTTTTTCTGCTGGTATCTTCTCATCATCTCACCATTCTATATCCAATAAATGTAGCCAGGATTATGACTTTTGCACATTATTCTAACTGTGATTTGCAGAAGAAAATCCAGCTGTTTTTGTGTCCTAGGGTTGTTGTGAAAAAAAAAATCACACAAACTTAGTGGCTTAAAACAACAGAAATTCATTCTTTTGCAGTTCTGGAGCACAAGTAAAATATCAAGGTGTTGGCATGGTTGGTACCTTCTGGAAGCTCTGAGACAGGAACCATTTCATGTTTCTCTCCTAGTTTCGGGTGTTCCTCGGCATGACTTCAATATTCATCTTCATCCTTACCTGAACTCTACGTCTTCTCCTTTTTTTCTCTTATGTGGAAAATTCTCATTGGATTTAGGGTCCAACCTAAGTCCAGGATGATCTCATCTTGAGATCCGTAACTGAGTTACATCTGCAAAGACTCTATTCCAAATAAGATCACATTCATAAGTGCTGAGGGGTTGGACCTACCACATCTTTGGGAGGAAAATAATTCAACTCACTGCACCAGCAAAGGCCACTGTGACCCCTGAAATGATTAACTAAGCCCACAGGAGCAACAGGCCACATAAACCATGTTCCAACCATAAACAAAGGGGAGTTGTCATCCTCATTTCTTAGAATCATGGATGCATGCACTGTCAGCTGGGCTTTCCAAGGATTCTATAATAGAGACTTGGTCTAAACAAACCCCAGTGGCTTCACCACGGTGATCTTGGGGAAGTTGCCAAATGTCCTTAAGCTTTCATTTCCTTTTCCATAAAACGGAACAACAGTAGTAACATCTACATCCAATTTTGATTATTATGTATAAAAAAGCTTTGTAAATGATACAATAGCCATTTTTATTACAGGCTAGTTCAGAGTCTAAGTAAATGACTCTATTTCCTTTTTATATATTGCATAGCTTTTCCCTTCTTCCATCCTTTCAGGATCAGTATTATTCCTACAGTATTTTTTGAAGACTTTTGTGTCAGACCTTTGGCCCAATCTTTAGATGGCTTCCTGTGTTTTATCTTAATGTTGAAATGATTACATGCAGGTGTATACAGGAAAGCAGAAGTGACATTAACAACAGTTAACTTATGAAATCAAATATTTCAAAAGCAGGAGAGATAGCTAAATATTTCTCTACACTCATGACTCACAATATGGCTTATCCTAATAGCAGATAAATAAGAAAAAAAGGAAAAGTTAAATGTCTTTGGCAAATACCATGTAAACTTGTCCTTCTGAACACATTTTCATGACCATTTAAAAGGAAATGAATAATATAACTCAAAAATATAAATAGACGATCATATTGGACTGCAATGAGAGCAGATGTTTTAAGTTATGTAAAATCTTACCCCATCTGGTAAACAGTAAAAATGTCTCAACAACAACCCACAGATGAAATGTTGCCAATAAAGCGAAGACAGTAGGGATTGGGTAGACGTCAGTTTTACTGGATTACTTCATAAAAGACTTAAAGGCTATTAATATGCATATTCACTTCTTACAGCCATTATCATTCCCAGAATTATTTTCAAGAATTGTAGAACTTGCCCTTACCAACTGCATGATAAATTTCACTATCAATCACAGTGGTGAAATTAAACCTTTCCTTTTCTCCCACAGGACCTAGAACTCCATCCTGGAGTGGTTATAATGTTTAAGTTAATTGAGACATTTACTCCATCTCTAATCTAATAAGGACGAGTGCCAATAAGAGAACGAAATTAGAAACGGGCCAGACTCCCACCGCCACAGTTCCCATTCTGTTTGGGAAGAGTAGGTGGATCTATCACAAACATTTGGTTTGTGTCATTTTGCCTTATAGCTGGGTTTCATTGTGTGAACTATTTCTAGTCTTTTCAGCTACAAATTCGTGGCTGCCAATAAAAACTAGCTGTATTATTCCAAGTTGAATTACTGCCAGAAAAGTTTTCTAAGAGCCATAGATTTGAATTTCTTCAAACAGTAAAGCCTGCCTTCAGCCTCTCCACTACTCAGGTATGAAAGTTGTTATTCTCATCGCATGTCTTGTCCCCTCTTTTTAACTGCTCTGTGGAAACCCAGGACCACTTCACTGATTCATTCTAACTGGAAGAAAGGATCACAAAGAACCTCCACACCACAAAGTCTGTCAAAAGTTAAATCAATCACTCCCAGATATGTGCAGATTCCTGCTTAGAACAATAAAAGGATTTCCTGAATTTATGAGCAGTAATCCTAGATGCAGAGAGAAATACAATGAAAGGAGATTTTAATTACTGTAACAGAAAAAAACAAATCTGACTCCATATGAGATCTGTTTCTTTGGCTTTAACCCTGTGCCCTGTTTTCTAGGCTTAGTCTGGCTAGCTCTGCAACCGGTGTGTGAAAGATTGTTGCCTTTAGCCTGAAATATACAGGAGAGCCTATTCTCAAGGCTCTGACATTTAAGGATATTAACACTTCTGTACTTATGTAAAGATAACAAGTTGCAGAATGGAAAATAACATTTGTTTTGCTGAAGGTTTTATAGGGCACCCAGATCTGACCCAGGTGGACAGCTGCAAGAACAAAGAATTCCTACACCAAGAAGTTTGTAACAACCAACCACACCCCCTGCCCTTTTTGGAATAAAAAGAGCCTGAATTCTGACTTGAGTAAGATGGTTCTCCAAGAATTAGTCTGCCATCTTCTCGGTCTGCCGGCTTTCCGAATAAAGTCACTATTCCTTGCCCCAACACCTCTTCTCCCAGTTTATTGGCCTGTTATGCAGTGAGCAGAATGAGTTTGGACTCAGTAACATTACCAGAAGTTTTTGTGCTAATTTGTTTTTAATTGAAGTACAGTCAATTACATTTGTGCTAATGTTTAAATTTTGTCCTGAATTCAACTAAAGGGGCACCATACTCACCCCAAAACATACCACCCCATTCCCCCAGTATTCTATCTATACTAGGCATTGATTTAGCAACCTTTTTTCATAGACTAGCAAAAATGAGACCATTAAAACTAACTGGCCAAAGCAATGAACATGAAAATTTTGAATTAAGTATTCCTTTATTTTAAATGGTTTTCTAGTCTTACTGATGGAGTAGCTGAAGGCTCTGCAGGGCTTCCAGTGAAAAAACCAAGACCATTAATATTCAATTGCAGAAAATAACCCTAGTCTTATAGGAGCTAGTTTAATTCAACAAATATCTATATAATCTTTGAAAAATATAAATCATGCACTATCACATTCCTACCAAAAATCCTTCAATGGCTTCCCATTGTTTATTTTTTTGAGGTGCTTTATGTCCTTTTTTTTTTTACAGTGTCTGTAATATATTTATTTATTTATTTTAATTGAAGTATAGTTGATTTACAATGTTATGTTAGTTTCTGGTGGATAGCATAGTGATTGAGTTATATATATATATTTATTCTTTTTCATATTATTTTCATTACAGGCTATTACAAGGCATCAAAAATAGTTCCTGTTGCTGTACACTAGGACTATGTTGCTTACCTAGCTTATACACAGTAGTGTGTATCTGCAAATCCCAAATTCCCAATTTATTCCTCCCTACCTCTTTTCCAAACTCTTCATACTGAGTGATTTGGCTCCTGCCTACCTGTCCAATTCTATCTCCTGTCTCTTTCCTCCTTATCACAAAATGACTTTAAACCATTCCTAGAATATGCCAAGCTTTTTTCTGCCTCAGGATTCTGTTGATCTACACTCCAGGATGCTCCACTAAGCTTGTCCCACTGCCACTCCCCAGAATGGCCCTTTTTCATCCCCGAGGTCACCACTACAAAGAGACTTACTCTTACACCCTATCTAATGAAATATCTGCCTTCCTCAGAGACTTTCTTATCCCATCATCCTGTTCATTTGCTTTATAGCATGTACCACAATTTGTAATTATTTTGTTTGTCTATGTCTCTTAATTACTGTTATTCTCCTGTCCCCACAATATAAGTTCCAGGAGGACAGGAACTCTGTGTTTTGTTCTATTGGTTTCCCTGGCACCAGAATAATACAATTAGAATGCACTGAACAAATGTCCTTTAGATGTGCTAGTTTCTACAAGAGACACAGTGATGAAATGATTTATTGTTCTCAAAGAACTTAGAGCCTGAAGGGAAGAGAGGATAGAAACATAGCTAGAATAAGAGAGAAATGTGAAAATATAAAAACTAGGGATGGAAACAGAAAAGGGGTTGTAATGATCTGATTAGGGTTATAGAGAAGATTTAATGAAAAAAGATGAAATTCAAAAAAGGTCATTGAACATGAGAAGAAGATCGGGAACAGAGGTGCAGGGTGAAGTAAGTGCAAAAGGGTCCGTGGCATGATGGAGAGTTTGGGATGGATGCAACACTGGTGTGCATCATGGACTTGAGGTGGGAATGACACTGGGAAAATAGGGTGGGGACTGAGGGAGCATAAGATCTCCACCAAAGTATTCAGACCAAACTTAGAGAGCATTCAGGGATTGGCCACCTCGGCCGACTGAATGACCTGTGGTCCATGTGGAAGTGCCCACCCTAAGGGGGCCAAAAGGAAGGCAGCCAAGAAGAGACCTGGTGGCAGAGTTTGCTCTGATGCCTTGGTGAAACCTTTTTCCCATCTCTTACCCACTGCTGGCTTCAGCACCTCAGGCTCTTGATTAAATAAGCCCTCCAGAGATAATGCTTCTATCAACAGTGCATCAAAAATGAAATCTTACATTTTTCTCTCTTTAAGTGCATTTCATTACAAGTAGTTACCTTTCTTTCTTTTTCTTTTTCTTTTTTTTTCCTTTCCAATTCTCGAAGGCTCTGGTGAGTGATAAAGGAAGGAAGGACTTAGGTATTGGAGATTTATGTTTCTAAGTAATGTTTTTACACTCATGTCTAGTTTTATCAAGAGTGGAAATCAGGCAATTTTTCACAGGGTGAAGATAATGGCTTATGCCTGTGGCAGTTAAGTATCTCTTGTGCCCCTCTCCCTTTTTCTGGCTTTAATGCCGACTACAGCAGGACTAAACCTCTGCCAGACAAAGGCTGATACGGTCAGTGGACTGTTTTACCAAGATAAGAATGAAGGTGAAAATAAGTCTTTATGCTCTTGGCACATATGTTTTAGCCGATGATAGCAGGAAACCCATCTATTAGGTTTTTAGAAAGCTGTTTTCTAGTTGACGTAACAGAAAGAGACTTTAGGTCATCAAAAATAACACCAAAAATCCCCTTAAAGTAAGACTCAGTTCCTCTTAGATTTCCTTTTAGAATCTGCCAGGTGTTTCACTCTTTAATGCCACATAATTCAACATTTCTAATGTGGCTAGTTTTGATTCCCCCGTATCTCCCTGCTACCCATGATGATACCACTTCTGTGAAAATATTTCTAAACATCATTGGCGAAGTTAAAAACTAGTTTGTTACACTCTCATAACTTGATCAAGCTGCAGTGTAAACCCTTAATGCAATTATCTGAATTTTGTTACTCTGAACCTAGTCGCCTTTAACCACACACACACACACACACACACACACACTACGTAAGAATTCGGCATTATTTACATGGGGCTTTTGTATCTATGCATCCAAAGCACTTAAGTATTAAAATACACTGACACACCTAGAATCCTGTGGGGAGATTGGAAGCAAGGCAGAACAACATCCCGACAGACAGCTCTCGTGACCCCCAGGTTCAAGGATGTGCTCCCTTTTGAACTCCTAGAAACTCTGAGCTTTAGGCTGGGGAAGCCTGAATCACCCGTGTAAAGATTTTACATTCTGTGTGTGGTCTCCCACCCTAAATAGCAATCTTCTCTCTTCTCTGTGTGTCCATAGTTACTATGTAACCTATAAGAGACGCTCAATAAATATATAAGAATGAGAGAGAGAAGCAAGATGGCAGAGTAGAAGGATGCTTGTAGCTCACACTCTCCCGCAAATACACCAAAACTCACATCTACGGACCCATTCAGCTAACCAGAGCACCTGCGGAACTCTGACAGAACATCGCCCTCTTCGAAAGACAAAGATGCCAAAAATCTGGTAGGAGAAAAGGAAAAAAAGAAAGAAGAAAAAGCAAAAGAGTGTGGGACCAGTCCCATGGGGAGGGAGCAGCAAAGAAGGAATAACGCTCGTTCGCTGGGTCCCCCCCTCTTATGGAGAGATCAGTGGGACAGAGAGGGAGCCTCTGAGGCTCAGATCTGCCCCAAGTACCCCTTGACTGACAGAACTAAGTTAAATGGGCACAAAGGGTCCCCATGACACCCAACTCAAAATGCGAGCCAGCAGCTGGATCTGGGACAGGCCGCCCAAGCTGGGCAGATGACTGGGGTGGCTACACTGAGGCAGCCCCGGGGGACTGCAGGGTGCTACATGCTGTGGCTGGGAGGGGATATGGAGCAGAGCAACCTCAGTCCCCCATAAATTGTGAAAAAAGCAAAGCAACACAGCTGGTGTGACCTTGGGGGAGGGGTGCCATAGCCTTTGTCTCCTCAGACCTGCGCCGCCATCACTGGCACTTCTCACGAGAAGAGAGGTGGGGCGCAGTCACAGCAGCCATCTCCCATGTGCACAGTGCCCAGGCAGGGGCAGGCCGAGTCCTGAATCTACACCCAGGAGCGCTGCAACCTCCTGGGTAGAACTGAGACTTGCTTACAGCCCAAGACACATAGGATCTTTCTGCCCTGGCACCTCAGAGAACTTGCACTGCCAAGATAACAAGGAGCTGAGATTTGGCACGGATCAGGGGTGGGGCTGTTCCACTGTCTTCCCCAAGCCCGCCTTTGGAGTGCCAACCTGAGGCAAAGGGGGCAGCTGCACAGAGCAGCGGAGCTACTGGTGCCAGGAGATGGTGGGCAGCCACCCGCTTTCCTGGCAGGAATGCAGCACCTGACCACAGTGCTGGGAGGGGGTGCGATCTGCCCACCTGCCTTGCCCAAGCAAGCGCAGCATTTGACTGCGGCATCGGGAGGGGGAGTGACCCGCCCACTGGTGCCAGAGAGATATGAGCAATGTGAAGAAGCAGAGGAACGACTCCCAATTAAAACATCAAGAAAAATTCCATGAAAGCACAATCAAGAAAATAGACATTGATGGCCTACTAGATCAAGATTTCAAAAAAGGAGTGATCAAAGTACTGAAGGAACTAAAAGAAATAGTGTTTAGAGATATAAAATGTGTCAATAATGAAACAGAAGCTATAAAAAAGAACCAAGTAGAATTAGTAAACTCATTTGCTGAGATGAGAGCTGACCTAAAGGCTGTACAAAGCAGGCTAGATACTGCAGAGGAATGAATAAGTGACCTAGAAGACAGGACAACAGAAAGCACCCAATCAGAACAGCTGAGGGAAAAACAAATTAAAAACAATGAAAACAATATAAGGGACCTATGGGATAATATAAAGCATGCCAATCTATGCATAATAGGAGTTCCAGAAGGGGAAGAAAGAACAAAGGGGATTGAAAAGGTAATTGAAGAAATCATGACTGAAAACTTCCCAAACCTAAAGAAGGAATCAGATATCCAAGTACAGGAGGCTCAGAGGGTCCCAAACAGGAAGAACCCAAATAGACCCACACCAAGACATATCATAATCAAAATGGCCAGAGTTAAGGATAAAGAAATGATCCTAAAGGCAGCAAGAGAAAAATGCTCAGATGCTGTGCTTGCTTGGGCAAGGCAGGTGGGCAGATCGCACCCCCTCCCAGCACCGCAGTCAGGTCCTGCGTTCCTGCCAGGAAAGCAGGTGGCTGCCCACCCTCTCCTGGCACCAAAGAGTGAGTTACGAGGGAACCTCCATAAGGCTCTCAGCTGATTTCTCTACACAAACACTGCATGCCAGAAGGGAGTGGCGAGATATATTCAAAGTTCTGCATGAAAAAAAGATGCAGCCTAGGATACTTTATAGAGCAAGGCTATCCTTTAGAATAGAAGGAGAGGTACAGAACTTCACAGACAAGCAAAAACTAAAAGAGTTTAGCAACACTAAACCCATGCTAAAAGAAATATTGACAGGTCTACTCTAAATTGAAAAGAAGCAGGATGCTACAAAAATGAAAAACTCGTAACTGGAAAGGTGATAACTACTATGAATTCCAAATAGAATAAACACAAAATTGTAAAAGAAGACATCTAAATCATTAATAGTGGGAGAGGGAAGCAAGGAAAGCCACTGTGGAAAACAGTATGGCAATTTCTCAAAACACTAGGAATAGACTTACCATATGACCCAGGAATCCTGCTCCTGGACATATATTCAGAAGGAACCCTACTTCAAAAATGACACTTGCACCCCAATGTTCATAGCAGCACTATTTACAATAGCCAAGACATGGGAACAGCCTAAATGTCCATCAACAGGTGACTGGATGAAGAAGAAGTGGTGTATTTATACAGTGGAATAGTATTCAGCCACAAAACTGACAACATAATGCCATTTGCAGCAACATGGATGCTCCTGGAGAATGTCATTCTAAGTGAAGTAAGCCAGAAAGAGAAAGAAAAATACCATATGAGATTGCTTATATGTGGAACCAAAAAAAAAAAAAAACATAAATACAAAACAGAAACAGACTCATAGACATAGAATACAAACTTGGTTGCTAGGGGGGAGAGGGGTGGGAAGGGACAGACTGGGATTTAAAAATGTAGAATAGATAAACAAGATTATACTGTATATCACAGGGAAATATCTACAAGATCTTGTGGTAGCTCACAGCAAAAAAAAAATGACAATGAATATACGCATGTTCACGTATAACTGAAAAATTGTGCTCTAACTGGAATTTGACACAACATTGTAAAATGACTATTACTCAATAAAAAAATGTTAAAAAATAAAAATTAAATAAATTTAAAAATGAATGAATGGTGTAAGAGGAAGAAAAAGTTGAAATTTGTGAACTTAAACAAGTGTTGGTTTTGTCAAGACTCCAAGCTGTATCAGTATGCCCGGTATATTTAGAAATCTAGGCAAAATGCAGGTCTGTGTCCATCTCCCCCTACTTCAAGGCTTTCAGCAGCTTCACATTGCATTTAGAATAAATTCAAACATCTTCCCATGGCTAAGAAGTCCCTGCCTGACTAGATCCTGGGTCCATCATTCTTTCTCGTTCCCTCTCGTCCCACACACTCTTGCACTTCCTGGTACCTTTCCATTCTTGGAACACATCTAGCCATTACTTTTGTTTGGAAGGGTCTCACCCTCCCTGTTCCAATATTTCCATGACTAAATCCTTCTTTCATTTTAGCTCTCAACACAGAGGTCACTTCTCCATTGAGACCTTTTCTTACTACCTAAATTAGATGAAACATTGTGTGCTTTTTGTCTGAGCATTTGCCTGTTTTACAGTCTCAGCCTCTTTTTAGTTTCCTCCATGGGTTTTAACTACAACTTCCCAATCTGTATATTTATGTACGTCTTTACTGTGTGTATGCTTTCTGTCTCCTGCATTAGAATGTCCACTCCATGAAGGCAGGCCCCCTTTCTGTCTTGTTCACCACATATCCCTGTATATAAATATCTGCTGATTTTAAAACTGAAGAGTAGAGAGAGGAGGGTATAGCTCAGTGGTAGAGTCCATGCTTGGCACACACAAGGTCCTGGGTTCAATCCCCAGTACCTCCACTAAGATAAATAAATAAATAAACATAATTATTTCCCCCAACAAATAATAGTAAAAAAAAAATTTAATAAAATAAATAAAACTGAAGAGTAGACACCCCAGCAACTAGACTTCTACTACTTCTTCCTAAAGCTCCATCTCTGGGGAACATTTTTTAGTAAAATTGTTTTAAAGTATCTCTGGCCCACTTTTTTCAAACTATTCTGGGAGTAGTGAGTTGTTAACCTCTCTAGCATGAAGATCACGTGACTGGCTACTTAGACAGTTGAGCCATTTAAATACAATCCATCTGTACAATTTCAGGTCATATTTGGTGAGCATAAAATTGCATGTACTGAAAGGGAGCACTCCTGTTCGGAAATTTGGTTCATTAACAACATTAAAGGGTAATGGAGTGTGATCAGAGCATCACCACCTTCCTCCGAGGCAGCAGTGCCTTGGGGCTGCTGTCTAATAATGAATCTCCACTTGCTAGCACCAGAGCCCCTTCTCCCAGGCCCTGAGAAACCCTGCCAGAGGCCAACAGCCAGATGCCTTGCTCCCGGCCTGCTTCGTCTCGCAGAATTACAGAACTCTCTTTCTAATTCTGAGGCTCACTGTTGCTTATTTAGATAATAAAGAGCAATCTAAGCATCAATCACGTGGAATGTTCAGTGCCAGATGCATGCTCTCAGCTGCCAAAAAAAAAAAGATCTCTTTATTGTTAACAGATCTCCCCCCAACCTTATACGTTCCTATCTCTGTTTTTGTATAAGTTGATAAATTTGGTTAGGGCTCATTTTCACTTCTTGACAATTGCTGTGCTTGTCTGAAATTCTCAGAAGCACATACCGTATGGAGATGAAATGCACGAAGTCCCTGGAAATTTAAGTGGAAAGGCAATGGCTGTGTCTGCCACGTTTATCCCAAACTTCAGCTCCTCTTCCTAGCTCTGCACATCAAGCTTTGAGAAGTGCATGAGAGGTCAGCTGGAATTCAAGTCTCATCAAGTTACCCCTAATCGGAAGGAAGGGACACTTCAGAGCTGGAACAACTCACAAGGAGTTTGGCACTTCTCAAGTTGCCTGCAAGGTGGGTCATGTTTGTTGACAGTGTAATAACCACACAAAGGTACTTCAATTGTCCAATTGAAACTTTTCCTGAGTTGATGGGTTTTTGAGTATCCTTCATACTCTCAGAAAAGTTTGACATTGCTAAAGCTCAAAGAAAGTGTTAGGATAATTAAATTGCAGCCCTGAAAGGGTGTCCATACAGGTTTTGTAACAATATTAGCAGTGTCAATGGTAAAAATTTCAAACTACAAATATTGAACACTCTCATTAGAGGGAAAAATATCTATCTAATATAAAAAGACAATGTGACGTAAGAACTCATAAGTAAGTGAAAGCATATACCTGCATTCTTCAAACTTTACAGTGGTTTCCCATTACATCTAGAAGAATTTAAAGCTAGGTACCAGTTACCATCACTAGATACCATTCAAAACTAAATGAATACTTGATTTACCCATGACCACTTCTACATCTCTTGTCCTCCTGCTGTTTTCTCATCACCTCCACACCAAACTTGTTTCTGCCTCAGGGCCTTTGCACTGCCTGTGCTGTCTGACTTGAAGTTTATCACCGCAGATGGTTAAAAACATCTCAACTCAAAGGATACACCACTTTCCCCATTACTCTCATCCTGTTTCCATCATACCATTGATCACTTTGATATCTTATCTACTTATTTACTAAAGTGATCTTATTTACTTAATTGCTTGTTTGTTATTTATCTTTCCCCTCCAGAATGTAAGCTCTAAGAGTGCAGGGACTTTGTATATCTTATTTTCTGCTATATATGCAGAACCTACATCTACCACACAGTCTGTTTAACAGATGTGTGTTGAGTGAATAAATTAATAATGAACAAAACATCACTAATAGGAACAAACACATTAAAGTCTTTATATTATTAAAGACCAGCAGTACATAGCACTATGAAAAAAGCACAAAACGGGTGCAATAGACACAAAGACTAGAGCAGTTCAGGGCAGAAGGAACCAGTAAGGGACAAACTCAAAAAGGCCCCCCTAAGTAGGTGGATTATAAGAAAAGAGTGAACGGAGGGACAGGAGACTTGGAGGAAGGGATTTGCTGGAACAGATGTAAAGGGAGAAGCAATGTATAGAAACATACTGGGAGTCATATAAATTGACCAGACATTATAGGAGAGGTTTCAAGTAGGAAAATAGTAAGAGACGAGAACAGAGCCTCTCCCTCGGAAGGCCTTGAATGCAGGGTAAAAAATGTTGGCTTAATTGAGGGTTATAAGCAATTGATGATAAAATTATGAAAGAGCAAGAAAATGGTCAACACAATTATCAGAAAGCATTACCTCCTGAATTTGGGAGTTTGAGATTTGCAAATGTTAACCACTATATATAAAATAAATTTAAAAAACCAAATTTCTTCTTTATAGCACAGGAAACTATATTCAACATCTTGTAATAACCTTTAATGAAAAAGAATATAAAAACAAATACATGTATACTTATGCATGACTGGGTCATTATGCTGTACATCAGAAATTGACACATTGTAACTGACTATACTTCAATTTAAAAAAAAAAAAAGAAAGTGTTACCTCTAGGCAATCAGGTGATGTCAGAGGGAACATGATCACAGAAAGCTGCTCGGAAGCTTCTAGAGCTTCCAGAGCTATATATGTTTTAAATATTTTTCTGTGTATATACTATTTTTCAGAAGGAAAAAAAAACATTTTTTAAAGGCAATAAAACAAAGAGGTTAGGAGGTAGGTACTGGTGTCAGATGACCTGAGCTTAAATCTCAGCTTTGTCTCATACATGTCTGTCTTCTACCACCTGTTACACTCAGCTCTCTACTTGGCAAAAATGCAGAAAATTTACTACCAGCTTCAGGGGCTATCATGAAAATTAAATGAAATAATACAGGTAAACTATTTAAGAAAGTGCCTGGCAGGGAGTAAACACTCACTGTCGGTCACTGTTCATATTAATTCTGCGAGCCTTTATATCCCAAATTGCATTTGTTTGAGTTACATCTTCCATATGTCGCCTGTCTTAAAAGGGAAGCGTCGTGTTATTGCTGGAAATGCACCGATAACCTAAGGAGTTCTGTGCTCATTCAGAACGTTCAGGGATGATGCCTTTTTTTTGTAGTAGATTTCCTGCATAATTACAGCCCAACCATCCTGTGACTGGTCCAGAGATTTGTACTGAAAATGATCAATACAGCCAAGGAGGTGATAGGAAGGGTTTCATTTGTCACAGGGTTAAGGAGCAGTGGAAATACTCTGACTGCAATCATCCAGGCATGAGTAGCTAAAAATCAGACTTTACTGAACATCTTAGCAATACAAAGGGAGGTATGACTGCAAGGAATGCATGAACCAGACAAGGAATATTTGAGTGGATGGAAAAGTAAAGAGAGGAGTCACGTATGGCTTTGGATTCGAGACTCTGTGGCTGCAAGGTTGATGAAAAAGTTAAATTTTTCCAGAGGGAGGGATCAGTGCATTTTTAGCAATAACGTGGCAATTCCACTCCTCCAGGATGGCAAGTTTGACATAGAAATAAGTCACGTTATAATCAGAAGTGATCTCCGTACTCATGCTCAACTGAGCCTTTTCTAGAATTATTTTTACATCATTTTAGGTCTGTCTAGAAGTTGGCAGAAGGAAACCACACTTGCTTATCTCCTGTATGTTCCCAATCTATTTAGAAAGAATATTGATCTGAGCAAAGTTAACCAAGAAATCCAAGAATGGAGAGCTGATTGAGGGATTAAAAAAAAAAAGAAAAAAGGAAGTGTGTTTATTTAGGGTTTGTTAGGACTGCAACACGGAGACACAGATTCAAAAAGCACCTGAATTGTGTTCCACTCAATGGCAAAATGTGGGGAGGGGAGGGTTTATAAAGGCAAAAAACTGCAAGGCTATACCAGTTGTTGAGAATTAGGATTGAAGCTTGCAAGAAGTAAGGGTGCTTGTTAAGCAAAGATTGTTCGCAGGTTTAAAATGATTACATAGCTGTTAAGCGTTAAAAAGTTGAAACTACAAGATTGTGGGTAGTGGCTGCTGGAAAATATCCTTTTGAAAACAGGAGGTCATGTTCTTGGATTTGAGACAGTTCAGAAAAGTCAAGTTCTCGGTGATGCCGGAATGTGTCTGAGACCACATCCACAGTGGCCAATTGTTTTGGATTCCTGAACCATCCTTCCTCCATTTTGATTGTTAAATGACCCTAAATATGTCAGCAGAACAAGGTGGCGGCAGAGAGCAGGAGGAGAAGCATCTTTACTCATGTTTCCTGCTGCCCACAGATTCGTCATGTAAAGCTAGTCTGTGCAGGTATGACCTGCCAGAGTTGATTTGAGAAAGATGAGGAATGTTTGCTATGCCCCAGCTTTTAGACTTGGGCTTACATCTTTCTTCCAGAAGAACTGACAGTAATTATTGATGTATTTCTGATTGTATTAGTTTCCTATTGTGGCTGTAACAAGTTCTCATAAGCAGTGGTTTATAATAACACAAACATATTAGCTTATAGTTCTATAGGTTAGAAATATGGCACAAGTAACCCAGGGCTAAAATCAAGGGGGCAGCAGGGCTGCTGCATTCCTTTCTGGAGATTGCAGTGAAGAATTCATTTCCTTGCATTTTTTGGCTTCGAGATCCTGCCTGCCATCCTTAGTTTATGGTCCCGTCCATCTTCAAATACATCACTCCAATCTCTGCTTCAGTCACATCTGTACTGATTCTGACTCTCACATTTTTCTTTTCAAAATATCCCTGTGATTACACTGAATTCACCCAAGATGTGCCAGATAATCTTTCTCTCTCAAGATCCTTAATTTGGTCACATAGTAAGTCCTTTGGCCAAGCAATATCCATAGGTTACAGGGATTAGGACATGGGCATCCTTGAGGAAGGAGAAGGGGCACTCTTGACCTACCACACTGATTAAGTGTAGTAGGGAAGAACCAATCTGACTCCATATTGGAGCTGTTCCTTTGGCTCTAACCCTGTGCTCTGTTGCTTGTGCTGAGTCAAGCTGGTTCTGCGCCTTTTGTAAAACAATGTTGCCTGCAGCCTGAAATATACAGGACAGCCCATTCTCAAGGCTCTGACCTCTAAGGATATAACACTTTCCCTTTCATATAGAGATAAAAAGTTGCAGAATAGAAAATTATATTCCTCTTGTTGGAGGTTTACAGGGACAGCATGGCCTGACCCACATGGACAGCTGCAAGTACAAAGGATTCCGACACCAAGAAGTTTGCAACAACCAACCACACCCTCTCCCCTTTTTATCAAAAGGTGTCTGAATTCTGACTTGGGGAAGATGGTTCTCGAGGACATAAGTCCCTGCTCTTCTCGGTCTGGCTTTCCTAATAAAGTCATTATTCTTTGCCCCACCACTTCATCTCCCAATTTATTGACCTGTCATGCGGCAAGCAGAATGAGTTTTGACTCAATAACATAAGGACCTGTTTACAAGTTTTGAGCTCTCTTGATTCTTGAACCAGAGTCTACTCCAGGAATGGCACATCTTTATCTGTTAGTTATCCCTGAACAATACATTAGAATCCAACTTGTATGAACTTCAGAAAGCAAAACTTCCAGCAATCACCAAATGGGTGTTTCAGCTAAGGTGCCCATGCCTTTATAAGAGGGAGGCAAATATTTTTGATAATTTACTGAAATTAAGCATATCTTTGCAACATTAACTTCCATGTCAATATCTTGCATCTCCAGCAGAGCACAACATATTTTCTTGTACATAGTAGGTATACAGAAACTTTAATATTTATCAAGAGTGAACTAGCCTATTATAAAAACAGATGTAATTTCACATGCCAGTATTTTCACATGGCAGCATTAAAATTAATTACAAAATGAAAGGGTTTTAGTCAGACAGCAGGGACATAGAAACACTCATTACTGGAAAAGTGGAAATTTCAACTTTGTCCACCAAAGGGCTTACAAAATAAAACAAAAACAAACAAATGAAACCATCTATTTCTAAGTTCCCATCCTTTAACATACATGTGACAGACGTTTTACATGTTTTTATATATATACATATATATATATATATACACTTGAATGTTTGTTAATATCAAGTGAAGGTAAAATATTTCAAGGTATTTCCTGGCACAGTAAATGTTATCTGTATGAAACTAGATGTATTAACTCAAAGTTATTCAAATAACATGTTTCATCTTCTGTTTGCCACCTCCTCCATCCTTCCCTGAAAAAAACTTGCACCTTGTTCATTTTGTTTCATCTTCTAACAAATAGAATCCCATTAATAATCTCTGCACCCTGCAAATCAGTTGTAAATCTGAGGAAGGTAGGAGCAAACTCATTTCCACCTGCAGGCTTTAAAGTTTTTTTTTTTTCCCCTCCACAAATTTACAATAATAATCATAAATAACTTCTCTAACTTCTCCATCTCAGGCAAGATAAGAGAATAGTAGCCCTTGCTCCCACCACTGACATTTCTGGATCTAAAAGCCTCTTAGTTCTGTAATCTCAAGGAAAAACTCATTTCCTTACACACTTTGTAAATTAATAGTCTAATACATTCTCTATGAATGTGAGAGAATATAATAGAAAAACGCTATTTGTTCTCTCTGCTGAAAATGTCTAACATTAGAAGAAGAAACTTCGGTTTCCACAGAAAATATTGGCTTCCCTGTTAGCCATCTGCTGGATGGTGGGAATGTTCTGTGTGGCTTTCTCAGCTGGAACATTTGGAAAATGAATACATTGTTGTAAGAACTTACATTGTTGGCCATAATGTTTGTGATAATGTTGTTGACTTACCAGATGTCCTGGAAATTCCTGGGGTGGAAGTATCTCCAGTCGTTTCAAACCCATTCGTTACGATGCAGAATGGTGTTTGGTATATCTGACTCTTGCTCTTTCACATTGAGGCAGTCATTTTATACAGTAAAACAGGATAGAAAGAGATACCATTGAACTGCTCATGTTATTCCAAACTCTACTCTGATGCACGGTGCGTAACGGATCTATTATTTGCCATTCTTCAAAATAATTCCTCCTCCAACCCCAACTATATCCATCACTCCGTCTGTAAGATTAAACAGCATGACCTTCATTGTACTCCTCTCCAGCTGGTAGAAAAGCAACACAGCCAAACAGTTGAGTGCTTTGCTCACTCATTATGCCTAAGGAGTCTGAAATATGAACAACCTCTGTTTTCAGCACAGGCTTTTCCTTTTGAAATTAGATTAATGAAGTGTTGAATAAAGTGAAAAGTCCTTTCCACTTTGGCATGAAAATAGATGAGATGCCTTCTCCTGCAAGTAGAATTATCTCTTACAGTTCTGCTTCTCTACCTGTTTGCCTTTCATTGAAAGCAACAGAATTCTCTGAGCCGAGTGAGGACTTGTTCTAAATGGGAATCCATTTTCATACTTCATAGAATTCTGACTGCCCACTTATCACACGTGTAGCTATGCTTACTTGTCAAACTACACTATGTGATTTATTTTTATCTTTTACTTCTATCAAAAAGGGATCACATTAGAGTGTTTATCTCCAAAGATTTTTAAAGGGCAACTTAATTTATATTTGAGTATCAGACTCCATCACACAACTCTGGTTCATTTGTTCCTTGGAGCTTATAGTATCAAGATACAGAGGTGGCCAACTGGTCTTATGTGCTCATCCTTACAAGCATCCATTGACTGTCCATCCTCCATCTTGGTCCTCGGCCATTAACCTACACAATCCCTACAGAAATGACCCTGTCCCAATGGCCCCTCGTGATTCTATTGCCTAGAGACATGGGAATATCTGGTCAGATGTCTATGGCATGTCCTCTTAGATGGGCCCCACAGCCATCCCTTCACTGGGCTTTTCCATTTGGGGGGGTCAGCACAGAAAAGGTGGGTTTAATCACCTTTGTCCTTAGGTGTCATCCACCCTTCTTGTTGTTTTCCTGCCTTCCCACCACGCCTGCTGTAATAGGGAAGAACAAATCTGATTCCATGTTAGACCTGTTCCTTTAGCTTCAACCCTGTGCTCTGTTTCCTGTGCTTCGTCATCCTGGTTCTGTGCTTTTTGTAAAAAAATGTTGCCTATAGCCTGAAATATACAGGATAGCCCATTCTCAAGGCTCTGACCTTTAAGACCTTAACACTTTTCCATTCATATAGAGATAAAAAGTTGCAGAACAGAGAATAACATTGTCTTGTTGGAGGTTTACAGGAACATCATGACCTGACCTAGATAGACAATTGCAAGAACAAAGAATTCCAACACCAAGAAGTTTGCAACAGCCCATCAAACCCCTTCCCCTTTCCAGTATAAAAGGAGCCTGAATTCTGACTTGGGGAAGATGGTTCTCTAGGACATTAGTCTCCCATCTTCTCAGTTTGCTGTCTTTCCAAATAAAGTTATTATTCTTTGCCCCAACACATCGGTCTGTTGTGTGGTGCGCAGAACGAGTTTGGACTCAATAACACTCCCGCAAACAAAGCCCAGGTCCCTGCCTCCTGGCTGCAGTGAGGTCTCTGTTCTCACTGCTCCTCTTGCCTCTTCATTCCACCTTAAGGAATTCCACAATCTAGAGGGCATTCTCTCTATCAGGATGTGACAAATTGAAATTATAATGGAGTCATCATAGTTCAGGCATACAAAAAGAGAGCTGGGCAGCCATTAAGAATCTCGCCCGACAGGTCCCTGTACCACTGAGAACCTGACTTTTTTCTGAACTGTATCAAACTCAAGGACACCACCACCTGTTTTCAAAATAACATCTGCTGGCAGCTGCTAGCTGCACCTTTGTAGTTTCAAAGTTCTCTCCCTTTCACAAATATATAATCATTTTGAGCCCCAGTGAATTCTTGCTTAACAAGCACCCTGACGCTTTAGCAGTTCCAATCCTAATTCTTGACCATTTATGTGACCTTGTAGTTTTTCCGCTTATAAGTCTCTCCCAGAACACAATTCTTCCAACAGAATACAATTTAAGTGCTTCTTGCATTTGTGTCTCCCAGGCTAGAGTCCTAACAATCCCAAATAAATGCATTTTGATTTCAACCAGGTCTCCATTAAATTCTTGGTTAACAAACAATCTCCTTGAAGGGACTGGTTTTGAGGAATCTAAACCTGTGTATGCTTTTCTGTTGCCAGCCTCGTTCCACTTTTCCCCTGAGGCAGAAATCACAAAGCCCATGATCTGCTTGAATAACTAATGAAGGAGGAGAAGAGGGAACACAGGGAGGGGACATTTCAAAGCATCTACCAATATCTCAAAAGTATCATGCCAGCACCTAACTAGAAACTGAAAAGAGAAATAAGTGGAAGAGAAGGTCAGACCATAGGATAGAGGATCAATAATATTATCAGCAATTTTCTGATATTCAAAGAATTTGGCTCCAAGTGTCTTTTTTAGAGCCTGGTATCCACACAACACACCCTCATATTCATGGCCCCCACTGCTCAATGTGCAAGTCCATCTAGCCTCATATTTCCAAGTTTGAATTTGGTAAGAATTGCCAAGAGTTATTTAATCTCTGATTACATGAATGAGTAAATACAAATTGGCTGCAGAAAATAATACTGACCACCATGTTGTCTTTCAACAATGTACATGGTTATGATGGAAAGTTGTTTTTGTTGTTATTGTTTTGGTTATTAACAAGTGTCCTCTACTTTGGGAATCTCCTCATAAGAAAGAAAAATCTTGGAAATGTAAGGCTGCAGAAATTTAAAGGTTATCTAATCCAGTGGTTTCCTATCTTGACTGTAGATATCAATTATATGGAGGGATTTCACAAATATACATCAGCCCTGCTCCATCCCAGACTAACTGGATCAGCTGGGTCCCAATCATTGCCATGTTTTCAAAGTTCTAACACTGGAGGTTGAGAACCACCATCCTTGCTTACACAGATAGGTTGTCATTTATCCAAGGTGCATCATTGTAAGTTAAAAGTGCCACAGCCATAAAAAAGAATAAAATAATTCCATTTGTAGCAACATGGATGGATCTGGAGATCACCATTCTGAGTGAAGTAAGCCAGAAAGAGAAAGAAAAATACCATGATATCACTCAAATGTGGAATCTAAAAGAAAAAGAAGAAGAAGAAGACACTAATGAACTTACCTACAAAACAGAAACAGACATAGTAGACAAATTTATGGTTACTGAGAGGAAATGGGGGTGGGAAGGGATAAATTAGGAGTACGAGATTTGCAGGTACTACTATATATAAAGTAGATAAAAAAACTAATTTCTTCTGTATAGCACAGGGAACTATATTCAATAACTTGTAGTAACCTATAATGAAAAAGAATATGAAAATGTATGTATGTATGTGTATGTATGACTGAAACATTATGTGTACAACAGAAATTGACACACTGTAACTAACTATACTTCAATAATTTTTTAAAAAGCAATGGTTTAAAGTTGCTTCTTCTGATCTTTTGTTATACAGTCCTTCCACCACACCCTTACTAATTCCCAACACTTAAAAAGCATCTTAGAGTGACCAAAAGGATTCTCTTCCAGTTTATTTCAGCATTGAAGAGAACATATTAGAATAGCAGCCAATTTAATTCACATGTATTTATCCCTTCAAAAGCTATAAAATTTGTTCCTATTTCCCCAAAGAATGACTCCACGGCCCCCCAACCCCACCTCACCCCACATTTGATAAATGTTAAACAACACCTTTATGAGATGGCATTCCATTCTAGAATGACATTTAAAAGCTCTGAAGTTTAATTGCTGTGGATAACCATCGATCATGGCTGGGATGCCCATGAGACGGTGGACTTTGAGGTACGCCATCCATCTCACAGTGATACTGTGGCTGGCTGCCTTCCCCTCTTCATCACTGGTAGACGAGGCTGATGGAGATGCTGTTGCACTTTCAAAGTGCCTCGCATTCCCTCACCTGCTCTGCATGACTACTGAACTGAGCCATGTTGTGACAGCCTGCCTGCTCTTCCCTGTTCAGATTAATGAATACAGCTTTAGCTGTTAATTCAAAGCTAGTCAAGCTTGTATCCAACAATTAGAGACCAATTTTCATATTCAGCTCGAGTGTATGTGTGGAAGGGCGTGGGGGAGGAGTGTAATTTGGCTTGATTCTTTATCTCTAGGGCTGAGCTTGTAGAAGAAGGGAGAGTAAGGGACCCTGAAGACAGCACCTCCTTAGGTCTGGCTACAATGAAATGTTTCAAGCCTCAACATCCTTGCAAGCTACAACCATGTGACCCTGGGGGTTTGAACTTCCTGCCCTGCAGCTAGACTGTAATCTGTCAAAAATAATAAGCACCTGGCAGCCCCTGTGTACCTCTGCCTTCCAGGAGAGCCAGCCGCCGAATCAGTCATTGAAGGGGCTTTAGAATCAGAGCCCCAAATCTCCCACTTCTCTTCTCTTCCCTCCACAATAAGAAATGAAATGTTTGCTTGTCCATAGAATTAGGTAAGTGACCTTCTCTACCACTTTCAGGATCACCCAGGACAATGGAAACTGAATACTTAACTCCCAACCCTGAAATGTCCTCTCTGATAAAGCAGGGGCTACAAATGCCCCGTCTTGCACGGAAAAGCTATATATGGACACCAGGTCCCAAATTCTGTCAAGATGCACTCCTACTAGAATTTGTATTTACAGAAAGGAGAAAAAAAAGTCCAGCCAGGGCATTCCTGCCCCCAGATACTGATGGGAGAGGAGGTTCAGAGGCACACATGTTCATCCAAGCTCTGCTACACCTTTGCCCTGGGAGTAGAAATCTCTCCCGAATCATTTTGTCTGATCTTATTTTTAAAGCATGTGGCCTGGGGTTGGAGCACAATAGAAAACAGCTGGTAGTAGTTTCGGTAATGTTGAGAAAGTCTAGTTACTTTCCTTACTGAATTTCTTTTCGTTCTGCCTTCCTATTTAGCAATCGTCTTTGGCATCAGACTAGCTCAGCTGTGCAAGGATGGATGGAGGAATGGAATTGCTAACCCTTTTTGAGCAGTGTACCATGGGAACCACATGGAGGTGGTAGAGATCATCCACTGTGAAGATCTCCAGCTACAGGTGAAACACGGGCAGAGGGTCAGGGGCAGCACATGCAGTAACCACTTTTCCGGATCTCTATTCTTTCTGCTCAAGGGTTTGAAATCTCTGTGTGCCATTTTTAAAGGGCATCTATGATCTTGTCTGTAAACTAGTGATAGAAAAGTTTAACTTACAGAACTGACGCTAGGAATTAGTGAGATAAACGGAAAGCATTTAGTAGTGTCTAGCACATAGGTAGAACTTAGAAATGATATAGTGGAAAACATATCAATGGTTCTTGTCTTCCTGAAAGTTTATATCTAATCAGGAACGCAAAGGAAAAAGAGGACACTAATGAACTCATCTACAAAACAGAAACAGACTCACAAACATAGTAAACAATCTTATGGTTAACAGGGGAAAAGGGGTGGGAAGGGATAAATTTGGGAGTTTGAGATTTGCAAATGTTAGCCACAATATATAAAAGTATATAAAAACAAATTTCTTATGTAAAGCACAGGGAACTATATTCAATATCTTGTAATAACATTTATGAAAAAGAACACGAAAAAAATGTATGTATATGTGTGTGTGTGTGTGTGTGTGTGCATGACTGGGACATTATGCTGTACACCAGAAATTGACACATTGTAACTGACTACACTTCAATTTTAAAAAAGCAATGAAACAAAAAAAATAAATGGTTACAGATTGAATAAGGGCTAGCTATGATGGAAGAAATAGTTACTCTAATAGAGGATATTCAGGACTGAGGGAGCTGCTTTGGATTGGATGGTCAAGGTGGAACAGGGAAGAGCAAATCTGACTCCATATTTGTTTCTGTTTCTTTTTCTTTAAATTTTGTATTCTACTTCTTCTGCTATGAGTTAATCCCTGAAGGGATGTTGCCAAAGCTTTAAGTGTACATAATGGCTCGTCTCCCAGAACCCTGCCTCCCATGCCTGATCTTAAGCTAACATACCTTTGTTTAGATCACAGGAAACATCCTGACCAGTCCCGCCTGTGAGTGCCTGCAGGAAAAAAGGAATTAACACATCCTCTCCAGAGTCTCTCCGGAACCAGAAAATATTCGCAACAACTTTTATCACCTCCCCCTCTTTACTCTATGAAAGAAACTAGCATCCAGACCCAAGGAAGATAGTTCTTTGTGACACTAGTCCATCATTTTCTCCGTCGGCTGGCTTTCTGAATAAAGTTGCTATTCCTTGCCCCAAAACCTTGTCTCTGAATTGACTGGCCTGTTGTGTGGAGATTAGTATAAACTTGGGCTCGGTAACAAGAAGCAGCCACACTGAATAGGTGATATCTAAGCTAAGACCAGAGAAGGAGCCAGAAGAGCTGGGTGAGTGGCACTCCATGCACAAGGAACAGATGTTGCAAAGCCTATGAATCAGCCAAGAGATGAGAATGGCTGGAACATGGACTTGCAAGGGAGAGAGCAAGGCAAAGGGAGGCAGACAATTCTGATCACACTCCGAGTTCTTGTAACTCAAAATGTGGCTCAGGTTATCACCTGGGAGCTTCTTGGAAATACAGAAACACAGGTACCACCTCAGACTACCAAATCAGAATCTGCATTTTAACATCCCTTTGCACTTCTGAGAGTCAGAATCACTGGTTTAGGAAGCCACTGAGAATGTTAGGCAGGACAATGGTGTGATCTGCTTGATGTTTTTTAAAGGATCACTCCAGATGCTGTTGACAATACACTAGAGGGAAGTGTTTCCTGCTTTTTTATTATTACTTTTGAAGTTGTCTGCCTAGTTTACTCTTCCTTCTCCTTCCAATACTGGTCTGGCTCTCATTGGCCATTTTCTACCTGACGTTCAGCCCAGAGGCTACTGAGCCCTGCTTTCTGCTAATTAATTGCTCAGTGCCTCTGCCTGCCTGCCTTGTATTTTCATGTGCCACCTGTTTCAGCATTCCCCAGACCTCAGTTCTGCACACCGCCCCAGGAAGCCCACTTACTCACATCCAGATGAAACCTTCTGAGACTGAAGACAGCCCCTGCTTGGATCCTGCACCCCACGCCTTCAGCTGGCTTTCCCCCAGACCTGACTTCTGCCTGGGAGGTGGTTTCATGACATCCACCTGTTCCCACTGCATTCCCAGTGACTATAATTAGATTCCAAAGATGAGAAAGGAGTTCATAAGCAAATGCCAACCCTCTTCACATAAAAAAAAATAAACTTTGTAATCGATTGTTGGGGGGAGCTACTAATGAGCTAACCACTTTTAATTCAATATTTGACAGTAATTGCAACAGAATCACATTTAACGAGACAAGAACCTCTATGGGTTTTTAGCAGTCAAATGAGGTAACAGAATGGTTCCCGTTAAGGAACTGAACTATAATCAAAGAAGCCTTTATGCCTATTGCTGTTTCTGAGTGACAAGACTCCCAACAGTAACCCCCAAAGACGGATGCTACTGGTTGTCTCAAATCAGAAATGTCAACATGATATCTTCCTGCTTAGCATCGAAGAGTCTAAACACCAGGGCTGTTGAAGCACGTACGTTGTTGAGAATGCTTGGCGATCTTGCTCAGCTAAAACCCTCAAGGAGGCTGGGAGGCAAGAGTAAAAAAAAGCACAGCTTAATGAGTTCTGATGGAACTTTTGCAGTGATGCTACAAGTGGATACGATCCCTCCCCATCATGTGACAACAGCGAATAATCTTTTTTCCTCCCTCTGTGCTGTGCTGTGAAGAGAAGGAGCAGTTCACAGTACAGCTCAGCATCCTTCTTTCTGTACAACGTTGTCAAGCAGCCCTTATCTTAGCACAGTTCAATCATATCCACAAAATGAGGACAGCATTAAAAGAGGGATGTTTCTCCAGGAGGCAGAGGAGGGATGGTGAGAACATCGTAAGGGTTTAATCAGGTCACATGCATTTCATCCCTGGGAGATCCAGGTTAGGCAGCTGGGAGTACCACAGAGGCATGGCTCCAAAATTATTTTCATTATGCACTTTCTTGAAACCCTCAGAAGAAGCTCACCTTTCTCACCTCAGATGGCTATGCCATCACCTTTATTTCTGCTCTAACTCTGGCTTTAATGGATTTTCTGAGCTTCCAGCTTTGAAACCGTATAGAAAGAAGAGCCTCATCCGAGTACCATAGCTGTTACTCAGATCAAATGTCACCGTCCTCAGGGACAGCTTTAACTTCAGAATGATGTTCAAATTTAGGGGGGATTTAAAGCCAAGCAAATAGATTCTATATATTTTTGATGGTCTCTAAAAGAAACTTCAGGAAGAAGACTCTTATTTTCTCTCAATTTAACACTATATCTATCATAAAACAAATAAAGGAAGTCAAAATTCCATTTTATACAGGATTTTGGGGGGGAATAATGTGAAAAAAAGAAAAAATAGCTAACAAAATCTTCACATTGCTATATAAGGAAAAAGAACCTTTGGATACAAAGTTCATATTTGACAGGTAGTGTGACAATAAAAGAGGGGGGAAACATGAATTAAAATGCAATGAAAAGTTCATACTCTCCGTGCACAGAGAAATAAGTGAATGTCCTTAAATTGATTAGCTCTCCAGCTGGGAGAAGGGCTTCAAATGATTGATGGATGTGGGATGGTTTTCCTTTTAGATGTATGTTAAGCCATAATGAGGAGATTAATTGGAATCATTTTTTAAAAGTGTAAATGCATTTGTAATGTACTGTGCTTTGCATACAGTAGGAAGTTATAAGTGCTTCCAATATTAATTCAAAACCAAGAGATAGGTAGATGGTAGAGAAATAAAGATTCTACATATTTAGTGTGAAGAAAAAATGTTGTAAATATTGAAATCCATTTGGAAGCTAAACCTAAAGATGTCATCAGATAAGCAACATTGGGGAAGTGCCAGTAAGGGGTCCTCACAGCCACAAATCACCAGGTTCTCATGTTCTAACCAATTAAACCCAGTAGACTCACCACCTGTCCTGCAACAGCAAGACAGATGTCGAAAAGTTGTTCAAACAGAATCTGTTTACATATCCAAATGAAATTCTCCAAACTGCTTCGTGAAAATCACATGGGAAGCATCTGAGAAAAGAGACCTTAAGATTCCCTTGATGCTCATTGAATCAGAATCACAGAGGAGACCCCAGGGTATTTCCTATAGTTCAGAGGCACTGCTTCTTTTTTCAGGCTGAATCAACATGCATTTAGACCAATGGTTGAGGATGAGGCTCCAATTTTAATGCTGAAACACTTGGAGGAGCACAATGTTCATGGATGTAGCATCTGCTCCCACTGCTGAATGAGAAATTTTGCCAGCATATACTCATAGTAGTTCTGCAGCTCAATGGCTGGAATCATTGAGCCTAATCCAGTGTCTGATACATAACAAGTGATCACAAAACATTCATTGACCTAATTAGGGAATTGGGAAGCCTCCAAATGACTGTCTCTTTTTCAGATAAGATTGATGACTTAGGAATACTTCATCCAGCAGTACTGCAATGGAGAGCAGAGAGGAGAGCACCTCATACCCAAGTTTAAAGTCTCAGGACAACTTGATCCAGGAATCCTGCCCACCTTGACCTTTGAGACCTTTGCGATTACTCTTTTGTATCTTTCTGCTTAATACAATAACAGGCTTACAGGAGGTGTACCATAAATAACCTAAATAACCTTCTTTTAACAAATCAATGCATCCTTTTTTAGGTCATTAGGAAAATTCAGATTCATCAGTTATGAGGAAAAAAGTTGTCATGGGCCTTTTCTAATTTTTTTTTCAAAATAGACACTAAAAGAACCTATAACTATAAGCTACATGAATGTCACAATAATGCATGTGATTAAGAGAGAGCTCTTTTAGGTTTCTTAAATAGCTTTTTAAAGTTAATTCTTTATTAAATCAATAAAAATGAAGGTGCTTAAAAGCTAAAAGAGTGTCCCCATCATACCCAGCACCATTCATCTGTTTCTGTTGATTTGTCAGCCAGTCAGAGTGACATGTGCAATCATATCTCGGGATTTCTGGCAGCTTTCATTGCCTACAGCACCTCCCTAGCCATGTGTCAGAGTTCTGAGTGATAGGATGTGAGAAGTATCCTAACCAATTTATGCATGAGCATCTTAAAAATGAAGCTGCCTGTCCTTGCCTCTGTCTCTCTCTTCCCTTTCCACCAGGCTAGCTTGTAGACTTGACAGGGACCCAGACATGGATAACCATCACCCTGAAGGACGATGGAGCCACAAGCTGGAAAGAACCTGGGTCCTTGAATGACTGCCGTCAGAGAGCCTTCCCCCACAAGCCTGAACTGATTGCATTTGGACTATTCTGTGGAAAGAGATAACTTCTGCCTTTGTTTGAGTCTCTGCATTTGTGATTTCCCTGTTTTAGGGGCTTAGCTCATACCTAATATTACACTTCTTATTCTAAGATTCTGTAATTTTATATTTTCCAATAGGCAAAACATCTAATGTTTCATCTACAAGGGGTATTATTAGTTGGAAGTTTTCTCCCAAGGGGACTGTATGGGTTAAAGCAAGTATTTCATTTTGTTAGCCTACCCAGATGACAACCACCAAAAGAAAATGTTCCCAGGACAACTCTGCCAAGTAGTAAAAAAAAAAAAAAAAAAGTAAGTCCATGAAGCTAAAAATATTATGATACACAGTATTTTTTGACCTGAATACATCATCTGAAGGTGCACTTTGTTGTGTGCATTTTAAACACATTCTCAGTGACAAGAAACAATATTTGTGAGTCTAATTCTGGACATGTGCACAGAGTTAATTAGCAAACCCCTAACTTACTGTGCATGCAAATTTCAAAGTTCAAGAAGTGGCAATTTGCCCACATAAACCTTATGCAGCTTTTATTGTTTTGTCAGATCTGCTTACTTAAATGCATAAATTAAGCACTATATATTGTATCCACTTAAAAATATAGCAGAATTCCTTGGGAGAAGTAAAAATTAAGATGTCAGAAAGTAAAAAGTTTTGGCATCTCGCCCTCAAAGGTGGGCCATGGGATGAAAGTTTGTTTTGGAGATGTGTTGGCTGCCAGGCTAAGTATGGCAGCAAAATCTGGTGCCTCTCCTAGCCCAGCCCACCTGACACCACATGCACACACATCCACTCTCAGCACTGTGGAAATCTATACTGCATATGTTGGGCACTGAGAACTGCTTCAGGAAAACAATTGGGCACAGTGTTCACCTCTCCTTTTCTGCTGAAACTTGGCCTCTGTGCTGATTACCAAATTGAGACTCAAGGACAGAGTTTTGAAAGAAGTAGAGAAGGCAGCTTTGTATCTTTGCCAAACAAAGGTGGTCACAGTGGGCCAATGCCACTAAGACTGTGCACCTGCTGGGGAGAGAAGGCAGGGGGTCTATAGCAGAAGTTTAAGAGTTCAAGGGGCAGAGCTAGTTTCCATAGAAATCATATACAGGGTAACAAATTGTTGGAAAGTGGTTCTTGTTTTCTCAGATGCAGGAGTCCTCTTCCTTGACTGGACATGATTCTACCTCCTGCTTTGGGAATCTTCTAATATTCTTGTGCCTACAGCAAAGGGTGCTCAGGAAGGGAGTCTGTGGGGAAAGTGCTGTAGAGAAAAACTTGTGCAGTTTAAAGTCAGGTTGGTATGTGCTTCAAGCATTTTAGGAAGACTGAGGCCTGGGACCTCTTGTTACAGTGTTTGCACAGGCTGGGACCTGCACCTAGAATACAAAGAAACCACAAGGGACTAAAAATACCTGCAGACATGGGCAGCTGGGGTGAGTTATGAACAAGATACAGAAAACAGAAGCCCAGCTGTCACGTCTGAGGTGTCAGGGGCAAAGGCAGGACACTGCACATGACCCTTGCATTCAGCACCATGAGGCAGTCGGGCAGGCCACCCAAGACCCCCTGCCCCAGCCTAAACTTTGTCAGCAAAATCATGACAAAAACTCTTCATTACACAGTTAAGCAGTTACAAACACCATTACAAATACCAGATGGTTACTGATGACAATATTCCCCATTGTTAATTCATTCCTCCCATTTGGTGGTAGTTTTTAGCATCTGAAAAATACACAAGATACTATTATCTAGGTACTTCAGAGAGGATCCACAGCAGAGGATATGGGGGAGGGGTCTGTCCCAGGAAGTTCCCACAGGGTCCTACTAGGTTACATTTCCATTTCCATATTTTTCATTTAACATTACAGAACCAAGAACTGATCTAAGATTCTCTGATGAAGATTATTTTGTTGTTCTACACAGAGCAGACTTCTTCATTATTTTTGTCTGAATTGTCTACACATTCCTTTGTTCTGCCTCCTTTAGGACAGAAACTATCTCCTATTTAAAAAGATAAAGATTACCCCCACAGCTCTGAAAAATTACTTTCTACCAAAATTATTCACTTAATACTTTGAAATGCTTTTAGGGGGACTACTTTGGAAAAGATGATTCATTTCTGTATTAGTTAAGATTGTTCAATGGTTTCCAACATGAATTTTATGTGACTTAGATATCCTTAAAGGTGATGAAGGGAATCCTCTGACAACATTTGGCATCTCAAAAAATGACACAAACTTTCATGTGCATACACACACACACACACACACACGCATGTGCACACACACACTTAGTCTTGGTTAGACTCCACAGGTGAGAAGACATAACAAATTCCTTTTTCAGGCTGAAATTATTTTAACTCAGCAAGACAAAACTGGTTACCTTGTACAAGCTGCTTAGAAGTTTAACCAGCTCTTACTGAGTCCAAGTTTGTACTGCTCAATGCATGACAGACCAATAAATCAAGAGATGAGTTGCTGGGGCAAGAAATAGTGACCTTATTTGGAGATCCAGCATACTGAGAAGATGGTGGACTAGTGTTCCAAAGAACCATCTTCCCTGAGTTTGAATTCAGGCTTCTTTTATACTAAAAGGAGGGAGTGAAGTCATGGTTCTGGCCAGACTGGCCAGACTGGCCAGACTGGAGGGGATGTATTAATTTCTTCCTTCCTGCAGTCATTCACAGGTGGGCCTAGTCAAGATGTTTCCTCTGAGCTAAACAAGGATATTTTAGCATAAAGCTCATTACCTGGGAGGTAGGGTTCTCAGAAATGGGCCACTATGTATAATTTTAACTTGTAGGCAACATCCTTTTATTGATTACCTTGTAACAGAATACAAAGGTTCTTCCTTATTACACAACCAGAAACATGGTTCTGACCAAGTTTCTATTCATGAAAATATGACAGAGAAGAAATTACTACTAAAGAAAGTTTTATTTTGGTAGATATATATTTTTTCAAAATAATGGACCCATTGGATAGTAGAAAATAATCTCCTTGTTGCTTAAAAGTTAGGATAAATCTATCATTTTCCCTGGAGGTTTTAAGATCCTAAATGATCTCAAGATAATTTAAACAATTTCTCAATAACAGTCAAACTACCAAATGGGATAATTACGGGAAATTCTGCTTGTTTTCAATCTCTGCTTAATTTTGCCAGGAGAGTAGGTGATACCATCTTATCATCAACTGTCAAAGGAAAAGAAGTCCCTCATATTTCCCAGTTATTTGCTATGTAGAAAAATAAGAAAATAGAACCTATGTCCATTTTGTCCTCCCGAAGACTTTTCTGTGTCCAAAGAAAAAGTCCTCATTACTTACAATTCAACTCTTCCTTATTCCTGCCACAATTTTAAAAATTCAAAGTATATTTTTGACTGAATAGTTCCCACCCTATCCACACTTCCACAGGCAGTCTAAAGCAATACAAAAAGAGAGAGTTTGTAGCATTATATTCCATTGTCATTGTGGCCCACTGCACCAAGCCCAGCTATCTGAAAGAGATCCCATCTCTGGGTCTTCCACTGAGTGTTTACTTTTTATCATTTCCAAGTGTTTCTCTCCGATAGCACTCCTGTCAAATTTATGAATAAGTCGGGACATTTTCAAGATAAGCTGAAATTGGTCTTATTTGTTGGCTTCTAACTCAAATTCTCTCTCCCTTTTCAGGCAGGAAGGTACTGATTTTAGAATCCAACTGCTGTCTGTTTCTTTGCCCCAACTCTAGCTGTAAATCACACTTGGTTTCACAGATTTGATAAAGCCTGTGAGCTTATAGTGTCCCTGCCAGAACTAGCCAAGAGTTACTTCCTGGGGAATGAAGCCAGCGGGCTGCCCTTCCAGCCACATAAATATGACCCTATTAGGCGGAAGTCAGTGGGCCTGTCTAACAGTGGGGATTTGCCCAAACAACTCCACAAAGTAGCATGATCAAAGTGACAAAAGAAATTTCTTAAAATGGCAGGGGGAGAAAAAAAAGAAACAAAGGGCTCTGTGTTGATGGTTGTCGTCTGCCCTTCAACTCTGCTTGGATTCCTCAGCCAGAAGGATTTCCTACCAATACATGACCTGCTTCTATATAAAAACATGAGCTTACCCACTAATACAGACCATCTCTCACACCTCAGATCCCACATCACATCAAAGGCTGCTGTTTTGAAAAGTGAAAGCACAGAGGCTTGTACAGGTTTTGGCAGTGATGGTGAGAGGAGCAGAGAGTTATAAAAATTCCCCTATCAAGTTTACACATTTCATGTCTTTGCAACTTTAAAATACACTCAGTGCCCTTTGCTGATGTTGGCGAGGACCAAGGGTAACGGCAGAGAAGAATGATGTTGTCACATGGAGTTTACCCTTGAATTAAAAGGGTGCATCTAATGGAACTGATAATGGTTTGTTATCACAAGAACTGCCTTGCTCAGTTGGCTCTTATTTGAGCCTATCAAAGACCATCTGCTAACATGGAAATATGTTGTTTGAATATTCACTCGTTATTTAATTCTCTCAGCATATACTGAGCATCTATGAGGCACACACTAAATACATTTGCTTCTGATATTACTGACACAAAGAATGGGCACATGTGGTTTGAAGGAGGACAGAAAGAATGTAGGCAAGCATTTAAAAATCTAAAAGACAAAAAGAAGTTTGGGGATTTTTTCCCTCCTTTATGTAGATATACATTATTCTACTTTATTCCCCAAAAAGGGGGTTTATATTTCATTATATGAATGAGTTAGTTTGTAAGTCTTCAATAGGAGAGTCTGAGAATAAAGGATGCTTTATAAAGGATACTTAAATGATTTAAGTATTAACTTAAGACAGTGAAGTTAGACAACTAAACTTGAAGAAATGATAATAACATTGTTTTATCAACTAGGTTGTCTTTAAGAAAATAAAATTTTAAAAATAGCTATTTAAAAATCTGACAAACCTCAAAGATCAAATAGTCCAACATTATCATTATATTGATGAGGATAGTCTGATCATCTTGCCACTGTAAGGGGACACTGTTAATTGAAAAAAAAATTAAGCAGGCAGTAGTGAACTAAAGGCCACTCATCTCATCCTCAGTAAGCTAAAGATGGGACTGTGTACTTGAGAGCCAGCTTCATACCGAGTTGCTGGACACAGGTTAGTCGTCAAAGACACAGAGAAGTTTAAGTTTCTCCAAAGCTGTCATTTAAGCTGTATCTGCTCTGGCATCTTATAAAAGGGACCCTCTAGTGGATTATATTAACCTGCCGCAAATGAAAATAACCATGTAAATCCAAAGAATAAACATAAGAGATGATATAATATATTTATGTTTCCCCACGTCCCCTGCACTGTAAAATGTATGAAGGTGAGAACAAAATGCCCAGAGAAAGACTTTCATGGAGATGACTGTGGTGTAGTCCCATGAGAACTGCACTGGGAGCAGCACCCTGAGGAAGCCCCCCTGGAGACTCCCATTTCCCAAGTGCAGTGTTTAAAGTGGATTAGCACAGCCCCAAATGTCTCATCTGATGTCTACACTGTACTCTGTTCCAAATGTTTACCTTCATTGCTCTGTAATAGGGAAGGACAAGTCTGACTCCGTCCGTATTAGATCTGTTCCTTTAGCTCTAACCCTTGCTCTGATGCCTGTGCTTAGTCATGCTGGTTCTGCACCTTTTGTAAAAGAATGTTGCCTATAGCCTGAAATATACAGGACAGCCCATTGTCAAGGCTCTGATCTTTAAGTGTAGAACACTTTTCCATTCATATAGAGATAAAAAGTTGCAGAACATGTCCAGTTGGTGTAGAATCTAAGAAGTTTCAAGAAAGTTTACCTTTGCTTTAAGTCGTAAGTTTTTTATATGATTGCTGTATATGAATATATAGCTCTTTGTAACATTCTTTTTTGGAAATTTGAGACTATTCAAGATACCAATGTCCTGCCAGTTTAAGGGTTCATTGTTGAGCATTACTGTGCAAGATTTTTTTTTATGCTGTCATTTGTAATGTTTTGTGAGAATCCTTGGGATTAAAATTTTGGTTACAAAAAAAAAAGTTGCAGAACAGAGAATAACATTTGTCTTGTTGGAGGCTTACAGGAACATTGTGACCTGACCCACATGGACAGCTGTAAGAACAAAGGATTCTGACACCAAGAAGTTTGCAACAACCAACCACATCCCCTTCCCTTTTTAGTATAAAAAGAGCCTGAATTCTAACTTGGGGAAGATGGTTCTCTAGGACATTAATCCTCCATCTTCTTGGTCTGCCAGCTTTCCGGACAAAGTTGTTATCCCTTGTCCCAACACCTCTTCTCCTGATTTATTGGCCTGTCATGCAGCAAACAGAAAAGTGTTTGGACTCAGTAACAGTTCCAATGAAGAGAATGTTGGCAGAGAACGCCAGCTGAAAAAAAAATCCTTCTTTCAGTCAGCATACAAAATCAATCAGAACCCATCAACTAGTGAGATTTACCCTGAGATCGCTTATTTGGAGACATCTTGAGAGTATGCAATAACGTTCTGAAATGGTCAGTTGGAGCTACCATTTTCAGACCTTGCGAATTTCTGTGTTTATGGTATCCTAAGAGATTACAGAAATATTTCTTTAGGCTAATCATTAATCTTACATTTTTGTAGCACTTTCCAGTTTGCAAACAGTTTTTACACTTATCACCTTATTTAATCTTCACAACGTCATGAACTATCAATTTTAAAAAAGAATCAGAGGCTCAGGAAATGTTAAGTGTCTTGTCACAGGTCATAGAGCTGGGAAATAAGGGACACAGTTGAGCCCATGTGCAATAGACTTTTGTCATGTTTTGCTCACAGCATTCATCACCCTTAACTGGGGAGGTACATACTATTGTGAGTCCCTTGATAGAAGGTGTGGCCCCACTTCCCCATCTTTGTGTAATGTAGTGAAGTTACTAGACATTTTATATGTATCTGTGTGCCAGAAATAGCCATACCTTTTGCAAAGCTTATAAGAATTCCTTACCAAATTGGCCATTACCTCTGATTACTGCCGTCTTCCTCCCGCACTCTCTCTCTCTGGTCAAAGCACTATCTCTTGCTATTGTTTAAGTAAATGTCTAGAGTCATGGATCTCAAGAAAGTAGAAGGGGGTTGATCTCCATCTGCTAGTTCTCTGAGATTAGGGTGCAGGCCCTCAACACAGACTTAGTAATCAGAAGTTCCTCCTACTGTAACTGAGCAGGATTTTCCAGGACAGACATTCCCCTCAAACCACCCCAAACCTCCTCCTCTGCCCCAGCCCTCCACCTGCCTATTATCTGTATAAATATTTTAGCCAAATAATAGATTTAATCAGAGACATGAGAAAATGCAGAAGCAAAAAAAAAAAGCAGTCAAACAAGACAAAATAACAATAGTTTAGCCATTAAGCAAAGTCAAGGACCTTTAGTTTCACCCTCAAAGTCTATAGATAACATTCCAAGTTGTATTCTTTGAGCTGTTTTATAGATACCAAAAGCCCCACTCATAACTACATGATGACCAGATTGTAGTCATGATATAAGCTGCTCCATTTTTCCACAATTCCAAGAACTGGCCTCAAGGAAATGGGAACAAACTGACCCTGGAACTGAAGATAAACTGTACTTAAAACAATCAAGATGACACTGATCAGACTACTGCATGATCAATTTCAAGCTGTCAGAGCTGACTGTGCTGTTCTGCACAGAGCTTCTTTCCTCTGCCTGTGCACCCCTGAACCTCCCCTTTAAAAGCCCCTGATCTATGGTTGGGAGTTGGTTCTTTTGGACATGAGTCCACCTTCTCCCCAGGAATGCTGGCTTCCTCAATAAAGCTATCTTTCCTTTTACCCAACACTTGTCACTCAGTATTGGATTCTTGAGCAACGAGCAGTCAAACCTGAGTTTGGTAACACTACGGTCTTTATGACTTGAAGGAGAAATGAAAGACAAAGGGAAATATCACCAAGTACTCAGAGATGGTGGAGAGCTCAGTACCCAGCACAGCAGTGGTGAGTATTAGCTGGGATACCTCCAAGCACACAGATATAACCACCCAGCTCCTCAGAGCCCAGATTGCCTTGGCTACATCCATTCTGGAAGGTACTACCAATAGTCCTTCTATAATTCCTTTTCTGCTAAGTTAGGCAAGATTACTTTCTATTGTTTGCAGTTAAGAACCCTATATGACACCCAATTGTCCAATTATAATATCAGTGTTTTTACAACATCTTCAGCCTTTTTAAATGTCAAATTTGATATTTGATAGGTTCTGAATACCTAGCATACCCTTTCCTTAAAATGAGAACAACTACAGTGTCAGAAATCTAATGAGAAGTGTCAATTTTTTGTTCTTTAACACTACATATTATGGAGTTAATCGAAGGATAGGCTATAAGAACCAATTATTACTACTTTTTTACTGAAATTGCCCAAGACCACTCCAGCATAAAGTAAGTGCTTCCTCCCTGGAACTCAAAATACTTGACACACAAAGCATCATTTGTCTAGCAACTGCCTAGTGTCTTGTAACAATTCTTGCATTAGTGTTATATTAGTTATATATCTTTGAATTTGGTGCTTACATTTTTCATATACATCACCCAATTTTTCTAATTAGAATTATCGAAACTGGAAGAAGGCAGGGACTGGACATTAAATGGCTTTGTATTTCCTACCAACTACATTACAGAGATCAAGACTTATGCCCATAGAAAGTACCTACTCATCTATAAATTGAATGCAAAAATGTTTCTTCTAATTTGAGACTAACCAATTATTTTTTTGCTTACTTATATAGCTTGAAACTCTGTTTTTAGATTTTCCTATGTGCTCGTACAGTGACTTATACAGAGAGATGAGTAATAAATATTTGAAAATCAATGATTGATTGGTTCAGAAAAGATCTCTGACATCAAAGACTGTCCAATATTATTGAAGCAGTAATTGATATGAAATAGCCAGAGAGTAGTACAGAGACAGGTTGGCAATAATTATAGGCTGGATAGTAATTACTATAACATAACTTTGTTAAATATGAACACAGATGCACACATAGAGTCTATGTATACATTTCAAATATACTCAATGACTTTGCATTTTGTACGAAGAAATCCACTTCATCTTCCTGTCCCCTGCCTAAGAGGGACCTCATACAAAAAGCTGTTGAGAATTGTCATTTTTGCCATAGACCCAATCTTTTCTAGTCACAATTATATCTAGCAAAATAAAACAAAACGAGCCTCTGGTAGAGGCCGACAGTAGAAGATAAGGAGAAAGGCTAGTGGGAAATTGGCGATAGTACATGCATATTTTAAAAACATTTCTTTCAACTGCCAGTCGCCTTGTCTAATCAGGGCACCTCTATTCTGAAGGAGGAAATATCAAAGTCAAGATGGAATATAAATGCAACATTATAATATATGGCATGTAGAATGAAGATATGGCAAAGGTTGACATTGATGATGATTAAACCGTTTGGGAATTGGTCTTAGAGATGTGAGGACAGAATCCATAATCACCAGGCCTCCTCCTCTCCTCTTTTATACAGTCCCTGCTAATATATGCCAGCTTTGTAATTACCTACTAAAAGATAGGTGGGGAGTTCATTAACCATACTAATTACAAGAACAATTTATGCTAAATCATCAGCAGGAATGTTAAAAACACTCCTTGAAAAACCAAAACAATGTAAAACCGACCTTAGCAGATACAGAACATCTGTTCTCTAGGGCAGAATAAAAGAGAAAATCACAAGAAAACAAAAAAGATGAGAGGCGAAAAAATATTTTCTTTGTCGTTTCCAGCTGAATGACAGGTGCAAGTCTATTATGTGAAGAAAATGGTGTGTATTAGAGATGATGACCTCACAGACAAAGGGGATCATCGGCAGCTGCTAGCTCCTCAAGACTTCACCACTTGTCACCTAGTAGCCCAATTTGTTATTACTCAGAGGGATGCCCTCTCCTGCTTCCTCCTCTTTGAAATATGAATCGAATGGAGATGAACAACATTCCAAAAGTTTTTTGAGATGTGTTTTAAATGTCGTGTCCATTTTTATATAACTCTACCAGATGTTCTGAAACCAAAGAACAAGAGATGATTGCTAGCTAATGACTCGAGGATGCCTGAGAAATACATTAAGTTGGGAAATTAACAAAGAAAAATTACCACAGAAGAGATTTTACAAGATCATTTTCATAAGTACATATAAGCATCAGGGGCTAAATTTTACTGAAGGATTTCTTTGAACTTAAGAGTTTTAGGGCTATTATTATTTCATGATTATGAAATAATTCCTTGTGATAAGGCAGTGTCAACTAAGGATTTTTCTTTTTTTTTTCCTTTTTTTTTTTTTTTTTTTTTGCAAAAGCCATCCACATCTAAATGCATATAATTACCTTTCTCCCTGCAGGAATAAAATTTTTAAAGGGGAGCTGATTCAGATAATGTTTTAAGATCTCTTTAAAATGGAAATGCCTCTTTGGAAATGTTCCACACATTTGGCATCAGAAGTTTCCTGTGTTCGAGCTGCACTAATTAGAGGCATGCACAGGGAGGTTGGGATGTGAAGTGAAGGGAGAGGAACATTAATGACCCAGGCTGTGATATCATGTGTGAGAACTTCTTACCACCGATCTGACACCCACTGAAGTTCAGCTTTCGATTCTGTCTTTGAAGCCCAGATCAAGCAGTACCACAGACATGCGTCTTTTATGTTACACACTCATGTTTTTTCCCTAAATTGCTATGGACTACTTGTGAAAGAAGGCATCCACTCCAATGCTGACAGTGGACACCATTTCCAACCACTTTTCCGTTTGACATAAAGTCTACTGTGGCAACTTGCGTGTCTTTTTAGTAGCTGTGGACAAGGCCACATCATAAGAGGAAAATATTGACTTGCAAATGATAAACTAGAATATTCATTGTTATCCAACCTTCCTTTCCTCCCCAGACTCATGGTCTGCTTTGGAATCTCCTAATACATCTGCCCACGATTGGTAGGCTCTGCTCAGCAACCTGTAGGATTCTGATGCAACAGGTCATTAGAAAATTTCTTTGGGACATTAAGCTATTGCTTTTCCTTTCACTACAGAGAAAAAGGCATTGGTCAGTCTTAGAAAAACAAGTGTTGGCACTGGCAATGCCCTGCCTTCTTGGTTGTCGTCATTTCTCTCCATTTCAACATCCACCTGATGCCCAGACCTCCTTGGCAGCTGACGTTGCCTGTTCCTAGTTACTTCAGTAAATGACTTTTGATGTAGAGCAGACATTCCCAAACTCCACAGATAAGAGCTTACAAACAACATTGCCTGGGCATCAGTCTTTTTAAAAGATGTCTCCAGGGGATTCTAATGTCTAAAGAAAATTGAAGAATCGTTGCAATCTTGCTACTCAGCATATAGCCTGCAGACCCAAACACTAAAATGACAGCTTGTTAGAAATGCAGAGTGTTGGACAGCTCCCAGACCTACTGAATCTGAGTCTCCATATTCACAAGAAGTACTGCTCTAGAGCAAAGGAGCTATTAACTAAGTTACAAGCAAGACTTCAAAGAAACCTGTGATCAGAATATTATGTTTGTATTCTTCATGTCCAGTGGTTTTCACAATATTCTTCAAAGGCTCTGTGACCCAAATAAAGTAGGAAAAAACCATCCCAGAGCCTAAACCAAGAATAAACTTCAGTACTTACAGGAGACAGCCAAAAGGTGTAAGAGGGAAGTGGGTGGGGAATTGTCAAACAAATATGTAGAAATATTTGGTACAAAAACACCATGCTTTTTCTAGTTTTTTAAACACATTATCCTTTCTCGCCATCTTTAATTTTACCACTTTTGGTAGAAACATGAGTTCAAAACAATAACTTTCTACTCTAAGGCAGAAAACGCACCTGTGTGGTGGTACTTGGTAATTGACACAAACTTGGAAGGCAACAGGACAAGATGAGATTGTGGAGACCAGAAGAGCACATGCCTGGCATGAGTGGAGGCAGCACAACTGCTCCAGCCAACTGCTGGAATGGAGAGAGGTGTTGGATCTTATGACTTTTAACACGTTGATCACCAGATCACTCAAATCAGGGTGACAGCTGTGTTTCCTCAGGGGCACCTGATCCACAGTGGACGATCTATGGACTGTCTACAGACATCCAGAACTCCAGGTTCTTATAGGAAATGAAACCTTTCAATGGTGCCTCAGTATTTTTTGATGCTGAGACTCTCTTAAGTATATCTAGATAGTTAACCTTCACTGATACAGACCCATCTCTTATCTGTTACTTTCAAGGAAACATCTTTCTAGAGCACATTCCAGCCAGAATCAAATGCTATCAATGAGATCCTGCAAACCCATCATCTCACTTTCAGAATGAGAAGCCAGACAGCTCAGGTGTCTTGACAAAGGTCATAGGGAATTCATCTTGGTTAATTGACTCTGTCAGCTTCAGAGTAGCAGTGAGAATTTGGTCAGGAAATCCTAAAGTAATTGAGAGTTTCCAAGAAAGGAAAGATTTAATACAGGGAAATGAGTGATGAAAAGAGTGAAACAGTGAGTATCTGGAGAAACTTCTTCCAGTTCTCAGGTTACTGCTAGTTTTCAGAATTAGGGAACTGAAAGAAATTTTAGTCATCCATCCATACCCACAGGGCATACATTCCAGGACCCCCACAGATATCAAAACCCATGGATGCTCAAGTTCCTTAAATAAATTGTTGTCTTACAGTCTGCTTTCCCTATCCGTGGATGTGGAACCAGGGATGCAGGACCCAAGGTTACAGAACCCAAGAATATGGGACCCAAGGATACGGAGGGCCAATTATCCTAGCAAGAGTTAACTTCCTGCAGCAATACAGTTAGCAATTCATAGGGAAATGTCCACAGGCATTTTCTGAATCCTACCTGCCAGTCCTCTGCCACCTAAGGAGCAATGGGATATTTTCTGCCTCTCTCCCACTTTTAAAAATCTTTCACTACAGTCTCATTTGCAAAATCTAACCCAGAACCCTATGGGCAAGGGTTTCTGAAAAAATATTAATTCACTGGCTTTCAAGGCTGGCCACGGAGAGTAGAGCACAAAAGAGGAACAGAGATAGTGCTGAGTTGACAACTAATAACCGAGCACAGCTAACTAATCTGATTTTTAGTCTGTACTGATGTCTAACTGGCTACAAATTCATTGCAATATAGGTCTTTTAGAGAAAAAAGCTCTCGTCATATTCATGGGAGGATAAACAAGTCTATCATCCAGAATAAACTTTATTCTACTGGCTGGATGGTTCAGAAAGCAAATAAAAACTTTGTTCTATTGGAAAGGTATCTGGAGATTTAAGAAATAGGATGGGTCAATTGAGAAATAGATGGCAAAAATAAAATATATCTATATGAGAAAAATCTAAGAGTGCATAATCATCTCCATCTTAATTTTAACCTCGTTACTAAGCTTCACCTTACTGACAGCATGTATTTTATGTCAAGGGAATAAACATAGATGTATATTAATGTCAAGGAGATACAAGTAAGAGCACAAGTGTAGTAGATACAAAGAATAGATACAAATCAAGCTCAAGACAGTCAAACTACAGAGCAGAATGTGTATTTAATGAGTTTTCTCTTTCTTTATAACTTATATCCCTTATATTACACACACACACACACACACACACACAAATTGCATTCCTACACAAAAGTGAAAAAATAGTTTTGATTGATTGATGGAGTAAAATGGATATATTATTAACTCCCCCAGAAGATGTTCAACCTGATTATATTGAAAAGCAACAAAAATAACAGGAAAAGAGGAAGGGTGAAGACTGCCATCCCTTTAAGGTCAACATGCTGAAAAGATGTCTGAACTCCAAGTCAAAGTTCTTTTCCCACTTCTGGCACCAATTCACTTTGTGTATCGAACTTCAGTTCCCCTCAGGGAAAATGGGCACTTACCACAGCTTGGTTATGGAATTATTGTAAAAACTGCCTGGATAATGAAGAGATAACAGGAACAGAGACGTTCATAAGCGTCCCAGTGGGCAGAAGCCAGTAGTAAAACAACTGAAATCAATGCTGTCAGGAGAGGTGCATTTCGTCTTATGCCAAATAAGAGCTTTGCTGAGCTGTACACATTTGGGAGAAGGCAACACAGTGACTGCTTCAGAAAGGCAATGTGGTATGTAAATGACTTCTCAGTCTTCTGGTAGATTTGGCCCTTTTCTACAGAAGAAGGAGACAAAGAGTGATAAAGGGTATCTGACCCCAAATCAAGTAGGCATAGGATAATTGTGCCATTGAATAACAGTAGCTAACACTTTTCTGCTGATTACCAAGTTCTAGGCATTGTCCATTTACGTATTAATTCATTTAAACTTCACTCACACACACTTATGAAGGAGAGTCTATTATGATTTCCAGTTTATAGCTGAAGGCACTGAGGCATCAAGAGGTTAAGTAAACTTCCCAAGTGACACAGCAAGACAGTGACAGAGCCAGATTTTGAACCAAATCTATGTGTGTTCTTGACCACTCAGCCATTCTGTCACTGAATATAGCTCTCAATGGAGTTGTACTAGTGTGATCATTAGTGCAATTTTCCCGAAGGTTTTGGCAATTGCAAATCTTAGTTCTTAATTTGGATTCTAACAGTCTGTATAGCTACTTTAATAGAAATTTTAGAAAAATCACTAGCCAGGAACCATTTTAAACAAGAAACTAATATTGAAACATCATACATTTTATTCCAGGCCAAACCTCTAGCATCCCCTGAGTTTCTAACTTCCATCCAGGGATTGTGACACCCTTATAACCATGAATTTCTTACAAAGACTAATAGCTGCTGATTCAATCAAACATGGAGTGAAATATGTAAAAGATAATTCTTAGGAATTTTACTAGGTCCCCACTCTCCAGATGCAAATGTCTCTTTGTTTGCAGAAACAAAGAATTAGTTGTCATACAAATCCCAGCAGAAGAACATAATGAACAATTTGGGAGCCTATGTTTCATCGTCAGTACAGAAGACAAAAGAATGCACAGAAAAAATAAAAACATGCACATGATTGGAAATACCATTGGAAACATCAATTCTGAGTATATAGATCAACTTAACCACAGACATTTTCAAGGGGGGAAGATAAGGGCTCTCGACTATTTTTCAATCTCTTTCTAAGGTAAAGTCATCCTGATTTTCAGACTGCTACAAACATGAAAACACTTTAAATCAAAGTTCTTCATCAGAGATATTTGACTACTTGCCCACTCAAAATTAATTTTTAGAATAATATATGTGTATACATATGCATGTTAACAGTATATTTTGAAGGTATTGAGCATGCATTTTAAAGGAAATGCATTTATTCATATAGAAGAAAATTCAGCATTCTGAACTTCAGAAGACTGCTGCTTTCAACCATCACTTTCAGGCACTGCGTGTGTTTTCCAAAAGCTTTAGCTGAGGTTTTCAAGAATCTCTGGTGCTCACAGCAAACACTGTTTTGGTCTATGAAGTGGGAATATTTTAAATCAGGGGTAAATCACAAATAAGAGATGCAGTTTCTACCCACATGCCATCTATGTTCCAGAAAGCTCTTTACCGGGTCAACTGTTATCTGCATGACCCCTCTGATCAGCACAGAATTCACATTCAGAGGAAGAAAGAGAATTGTGTTTGAAAGACACTCTACCCCAAATCACACAAGGAGAAAGCCACTTCAATCTTTTCACTTGCTTTCAAATCCTTCTTGCTAAAAATCATTAGGAAAGGCTAAGAGATAACATAACACAAAATCAACACTTCCAGTTGAAAGAGCCCTACTTTTAGGAACAATATTTTCAGTTTGAGCTTCCAAAATCAGTAATTCAAAGAACAGAGAAACTGATCCTGAGTGAAAAAGACTGAATTTAAATTATAAAGTTTAAAATTTACTAAACCCTGTGGATATCAGCCCTGATCATACTGAAAGCAAACAGAAAAGCAGTTATATAAAGACTATTTTGATAATATTGCTGCCAAAGAATTTACTATTTTAACTTCCATAAGTGAAGTAAGAGATTATTTTTATTTAGTAAAAAAAAATTATAGAACACCTCCAAATTATATAAATGAATGGGTAACAAAATAACCATAATTTCAAAAGAGGAGTTTTCTAATGATATAGTTCTAAGGGAAACATATTTTAAAGAGAAAAATTAGTAAACATTTATTAAATAATCTCAAATAATAAACATTTTAAAAATGAGATTTTCCTACCATTCTGATTTTGAATGATTTTTTGTAAACATTTTAAGAGTTCAATACCTATTTTCAACTTATCAGGATAATGTAGATAGCCTTTTTTGTAAAAAAAAAAAAAACGGGGGGGGTGGAGATATAGAAATGTCATTTTCCTTAAACTACTGTATAAATGGTAATTTAAGGGAAATAATGTTACCAAACCAAAGGTGTATCCACTTACACAGGCACAGTAAAGCCAATCTACTGACACCAGGCTGTCGTGAAGAAAAGTGCAGTGTTTATCATAAAGGCGCCAATTCAAGGAGAATGGGTGGCTCATTCTCTAAAACCCTGAACTCCACCAAGGGTTTCAGCAAAGAATTTTTAATGGCCAGGTTGGGGGAGGGAGGCATGCAGGACACATGATCAGCTAATGCATAATTCTCTGATTGACTGATGGTGAGGCAACATGGTGGTGTCACAGGGGTTAATATTATCAATCCTTAGGCTCCAGAAGGCCTGGAGGCTCTGTGTTCCTATCATCAAGTAGTCAACATCTTCCATTCCGTAGGGGTTTTGGCATCTGTAAAACAACTCAGGAAATGTGCATCAGATACTACTATCCAAGTACTTCAGAGAGGAGCGAAATCAGAGGATATGGGGGGAGGTCTGCCCTGGGAAGGCCCCGTAGGTTCCTCCTCCATTACGTTAAAAGCAAAGCAAACAAAACAAAAATCTGTTTGCCTAAACCATCCCCCATCTCTAACAGTGCATCTTTGTCATCCAGAGAAAAGGAGAAGTTTGTTAGCCACCTAATTTATTTAAGCTATGTTAACAGCCCAACCAAAAATTTCAGTTACAAAACTAAACAGCCCTCAAAATTTATTTGGAGCAGAATTATTTGGGATTCGCTATTTAGAACTATCAAATAACAAAATGACTAAACCTCATCATCACATTCTATTTGCAAAACGTGCGAGAGGAGAGGAATTCATTGGAAAAAAAAATCTGAGAAACTCAATTTGACACACTACAAATTTAAAACTCTACTTTTGTGCTTGCAAAAGTGTAGAGATAAAAGTGTTATATTCTCCAGGGAAAACCACAGCCAACTCTGTAGCCATGAAGTGAATCGTCAATCTGGCCACTCTCTAGGGCAATGCCAAAAATATGATGTTGCTTTCCATAACCAATTTTGGGGAGAATCAAGATTTTTTTACCTCATTTTTCTGGATCAGTGTCTAAAACTTCTGCTCTGGTCTGCCTTTGTAGACCTCAAATTTGGGGTAGTGGAGTGGGGAGACAGCCTTAAAGTCACATAAAACTATTCTGCTGAAATGCATTATGTTTAAAGGTGGCTGAACTTGTTGGCAATGGGCTCTCTTCTTCTGGAGAGTTAGAAAATGTTTATTTCTCTTGTTTTTATGTCTCAGCTCTAGTTGAAAAAATAGGAAAAATAGCTTATTGATCAATTGTTAATGATATTCATCACAGGCTGAACATACCAGCAGAAGGATTAAAATCCTCTCTATTTGGTTCTGATTCCTTTGTTTAGACCTACTCTTTTGATTAGATCTACTGGCTTCTTACTGAAAGCAGTTTTTTTTTGTTTTGTTTTGTTTTGTTTTTTAAGAGAGAGAGAGAAACATGCCCTGTATTCTTCTGGGGAAGGTTTACATATTTACATAGTGGTCTGTTCTATTACCCACAATGTAATGTCTCAAATGTATCACCAAAGCATCCATTTATTTCCAAACTGTAGCCATTCATTGACACACAGTCCCAAGCCTGGTTGCCTCCCAATATTATTTGAATGATTTCTATTGCTCCCAACAACACAAAATTAATCCCATAAAAAAGGATTTCACAAATAATGAAAAACCGTCTTCTCCATTGCCTCAGCCTCAAGGTTGCTACCTGTATAAAGATGCCCTAGCTGCCCAGGCAAGCCCACAACAATGCTCATTACATCCTGTTAGCCGGGAAACACCTTGTTCTCATCACTGCTTTCCAGGGAGAGGGATTTTTCCCAAGATACCTGCCCTTTTTATTCTCTTCACCAATGGTGGAGATAGAAGAACCCGAGTGTTAAATCCGGGAGAAATCACAGGCTTGCTCAGCTGGTTTCCACATTCTTCCTCTGGGGGGCTTCAAACTTAGAGGGGGCAGACTTCCACAGCCCCTCCAGAGGCTCCATCCTATCAGAGCAGGGAGCTGCTCTGGGCCAGTGTGCTGTGACTGGATGGCTGAGTCCGCTTAACTCCATTCACTAACTCATTTGGCAAACAGACCTAGAGCCACATCCTCTAGCTTCTACCAACAGTAGGGTGATATTTTAGCTCCTACCTGCCACTCCTAGAGTTACGGCTCCATTTGTTCATGGGGAGATTGAAGGTTCTACTTTTGTCAGATCCCCTCTGAAGAACTCTCCCAAAACCATGCCTACAGCTGGTAGTTGCTCTTCCTACGTCTGGAGCACAAAAGCACATGGGCATCTCTCACGTGTGGTACTGCCTGACTCCTGCATTGCATCACAAGCACCGCCTCACAGAGGTTTATAAACTCAGGCTCTGGGGCCAGCCTGCTGTCCTCTCTTGCTCCCTTGCAAATTGGACATGTTCCACTTTCCCTAAGTCTGTTTCCTTCTGTATAAAATAAGGAACATAATCTCTTATTCACTGCTATTATGTAGGTTAAATAAATTAATCTATACAAAATACTTAGCACCAGGCCCAATACACGGGAAGCCTTAAATATTTATTATAATCATTGCTATGGTCTGAACTGTGCCCCGCCCCCAAATTCATATGTTGAAGCCTCAACCTCCAATGTGACTGTATTTGGAGACTTTAAAGAGGTAATTCAGGTTAAATGAGATCACAAGGGTGGGGCCCTAATCCGATAGGACTGGTGTCCTTATAAGAAGAATAGGAGACATCAGGGAGTAGGGCACAGAAAGAAAAGGCCATGTGAAGACATAGCAAGAAGGGGGCCAATTACAAGCCAGGAAGAGAGGCCTCAGGAAAAGCAAGCCTGCCAATACTTTGATCCCGGACTTCCACCTCCAGAATTGTGAGAAATCAATTTCTGTTGTTTAAGCCATACAGTCTGTGCTATTTAGTTATGCAGCCCTAGCAGACTAATACACTCAATGTTGGCCATTGCTATTAATATAACTCTGCATTTACCATCAAAACAATGAGGCAAAACACAGTTAAACTAATTCTTTCATTCATATCATCCAGATTACTTCTGTGAATACGGTCAATATCTAAAGTTTCATGAAAAAGATCAACCTTACTATCAAATGAAAACATAGTAATTTCAGGGTCCTTAAATAGTTAATATAATTCTATTCTACTTAATTCTACCCTTTCTACCTTTTCTCCCACTTACAGATCCTGATGGATGAAACTTTTACAATGCAGAGGCAATGAGTTCCCAGTACTTCAATTTTCCCTGTCATTCATAGTAATAGAACCACTATTTTTTTGTTAGACACATGGTCACCTGTATCAGTGTTTTAGTCTCTCAATGTGTTGTAGCAGAATATGGCCATGTAACTGAGCTCTGGCTGATGAGATCTAGATGGAAATATTTTGTTTTATTTTCAGACTATCTCCTTAAAAGAGAAAGACAGGCCTTCTTTGTCCCTTCTTAGATTCTACCACCTGTGATATGGAGACGATTACTGAAGATTTAACAGTCATTTTGGATTTTTGAAGATGATCCCACCTTAGAGATGGCAAAAGAGTGAACTGAGAAGAACCTGGACATCTGAGGATTGTGAAGAGTCTGAAATAAGTCCTGGACCGTCTGCTTCTGGACTTCTTTTATGTAAAAGAAGTAGCCCTCAGCTCTTTCAAAACAATGTTATTTTCTAGCTTACTGTAGCCAATACCTTTGGTGCCCTCCCCCATATTCTCAAGTGAATTCTCTGAGTTCACCTACAGCCTTGGTAGATAGTTTCCCACCTAAAACCCTGTGTCTCTGTTTCTCTTTCTACGGTCTTTCTCTGGCCCCATGGAAACCTGCTCAGCTGGCCATAGGTACAATTCAGTACTTGTGAGGCAGTTAGCACCCCACTAATAAGGAACATTAGTGTCTCCTTCCAGGGGAAAATTTAGAGACTGTTCCTTTTGGTTTCTTGAAGGTCTCTAGTGGACTTGAGTTCTAGCTGTCCAAAGAGGTAACCCACTCTTTAACATATCCTTTATTGGCTTTTCTGTCTTCCCTGTCTTATTCTCTTCACCACTTCATTTATGCTTCTCAGAATCACTAAAGACTTGATCCTGGGAACTACTCTTGGAGCAAACTAGCTGACGCACTATGACTTGTCATCCAACCAAATTCTAACTGATATAACTTGGCCAAGAATAGCCCAGATATGGCTGTACACATACAGACCTAACTTGGCAGAACGTAAGCATCCCAGCTAAGGAATAATTAGAAATAAATGCAAATGTTTGGTTATTAAAGGCTCAGTCTAAGAGCCAAAGGGAATAGATGATGTGTATGGGAGACGAACATCACCCTTGATTAAATTTGATCTTGGTCCCTGGCCACTTCTTGATAATATATAACCAAGGAAGAAGGCTCCTCTTCTATGGGAACTATCACATCTCAAATGGGTTCAATTCATTCTCACCCAGACAACATGGCCAAGAACAGCATTTTTATTTGTCCACCAAGCAGAAATGGGACTATGACTCTTAGGAAGTCCTAAAGAGATATTCTACACAAGGGAAATATTCAGACAGAAACTGAGGACAATTATACAGCTTTTCCAAACAAAGGAAACTTTAATTCAATTATTTTATGGTGAAGCATTGTGATGCATTTCAATAATCAAACTCCCATTCTCAATAATAAATTTTCCTTAACAATAAGATTCACTTTTTTATATCCTGGCTGACAGTTTTTACGTAGGCAAAAGGTTTTCAGAGAAAAATGCCGTTATGAATCCAGTGATTCATTGGAACATCATTCAAAGAATTCATTCTTTCAAAATTGCGTCTTTCAAAGAAATGTATGTTTTCAAAATAATTGTCCTTGGATCACTAAATCTGGGTATGTAACATCCTCCCTGCCACAAGGCTGAGAGATTTTAATGTTGTGGAAGGAACTGGTGACAGTGGTAAAGTTAACAGGGTCCAACTCAAGAAATAACTGGACATTTCTCTTGTTTTATGAGGCCATAATTTTACTCCCTAGTGAATAAAGACTGGAAAAAAATTGAATCACCGCCAAAAATATAACCTACACTATATCAAATAGCGCCATCACATTTCTCTTAACTGCCTCCTGGAGGTCATATGGTTGCTTACAGTGGAAGCTCTTCTGATAACTTTTTCTGAAAATCACATTAAACAAATACCAGCCTAACAATGCAAAGATGTCCTTCTCCATCTTCCACAGATGACTTATGTAGCTGACTTTTCAGCTTCCAAAATTCATTGCCTTTTTTTACTACACCACTGTATCACTGCCTCATATGTAAATAATCCAGGAAGCATTTAAGTCATTTATACCAGTGTTTGTAAACAGCAACAGAGGAAATCAGCAGGGGAGTCTCTGGATTTCTGGCCTGAAAAGGGAGATGCCTCAGTTGAAAGAAGGGGATTACTGTGCATTTGTTCTGTGTTACTCAAAATAAATAGGCATGAAAAGAAGTATTTCAAAAGACAATGAAACAAGTGTATTAGCAAATACATTTCCCACCCAAATGCAAAACCTAAGAGAATCCTTCTAGGAAATCAGCTATTGGATTGGTTTGTATTTATCTAATTTAAACATTAACCTGTTCACATTTTTTAAAAAAAAAGTTGATAATAAAGAAACAGGCTTTTAAAAGTATGCAATAAAGTGGCACGATCTTATAAAGCCCATGGCCAAGTCAGTCCCCAGAAGACTGATTTTTGCAATCTCCCTTAAGTTGTACCTATAAGACCTTGTCCCCAAGTCACTCCCAACTTTTCTGATTTGATTTGTTGACTATGACCTTCGGAAGATCATTACCAAGTTTCTAAAGTAGCAGAGAATTCCATCAGTAAAGGAAGTTTACCTTATATGTAAGTAACCCATCTTACTCAGAATAGATAAATCAACTCATTTGAACCAGGCTATATCTGGGATGAAAATAACTGCTAAAAATGTTCAATATGCATTAATTTTGCCCACAAGGATATTCTACAGGTAATCATGAGTTTCTAATTATAGAGCTGTGCTTTGAATTTGCTGACTGACATAAATTTAAAACCATATCACAGTTTTAACTCATTTGCCCTATTAAGTAGGTTGGGGGTTGATATTATTACCCTCCTACACGTCTAAATACTAAGTGCAATTGAAAGGTTAAGTAACTTCCCCACCAACTCTTTTGTTTCATTCAAGCCCATTCTCCTTCCGCACCTGGAGAATAAATTTCACTCTCTTCCACGTAGCAACTGTGTCTCCAATGCCCACCCTCAGTCTGGACTCAGAGAGAACCTTGGGCCCTGCCCATATGACTATACTGAAGAAAAATACAGGACTTTCTTGGGCCAATTTGTAGCAGGAAAGTCCTCAAACACTGTGCGTTGAGAGAGCCCAGCCTTTTTCTGCTCTCCCTCCCACTCACCATTTCCATTACTACTATAAACTCACATAGACACCTAGCATGAGGCCAAAGGTTATGGCATCATCTTTGGGATGCTCTTACTTCTTTGGCTGCCCCTACTTCACCCAAGCAACATAAAACCTCCTTTTCTTTCTCTTACTCAAAAAGGCACCCTATTCTGTTCCCAAAACTTCTTGCTGTCTGTGTTTATTAAATGGATTTAGTGAGCTCCCAAATCTGAGATGGGTGGGAACAGATCCCTGGGTTCCTAAAGGAACCCTGTTCTCTTTTGCATGCAGGAAAGGAGGAACATGAAAGGAAGGTATGATGGTTAATTTCACGTGTCAACTTGGCAAGGCTATGGTGCTCACCTATTTGGTCAAACACTAGTCTAGATGTTACTGTAAGTTATTTGGTAGATGTGATTAATATCCCAAATCAGTTGACTGTCAGTAAAAAGGGATTACCTTGAATGATATGGTTGAGCCTCATCTAATTAGCTGAAGACCTTATGGACAAAAACTAGGTGTCCTGGTGGAGAAGGAATTCTGCCTCAAGACTGTAGCCTGGAAATCCTGTCTGAGTTTCCGTCTAATGCCTGCCTTACAGATTTTGGACTCAGGAGTGTAACCTCAACTGACTTGAGTTTCTAGCCTGGTGACCTGTCCCATACTTGCTAGCCCCAACAATCCTAAGCCGGTTCCCAGTTCTTTAAAATACGTCTCTTTACATTTATGTGTGTGTGTGGAGTGGGCGGGGAAGGGGGTATCCACTTGGTTCTATTTCTCTAGAGAACTCTGATTCACAGAGAAGACAACTAATATTTTGGGGGGTACCTAGTATGTGTCAGGAACTGTGTTCATCAAGTTATGTATATTAACTCACTTGTGGAGGCAAAAAGTTCTACAACAACCAAGCAAAAGAACCAGATATATATTTTTTTCAATCGCCACTCATAACAGATTATTCCAAACATCCCCCAGTCACCTCCCAGCCCTCCTCACTGAATGCTGCATGAGGTGATGACCAATCAGAAATGCTGCTTCGGCTGCAGGGGAAGAGTTCAAATGCAGCAGCGGGCAGATGAGTAAACACAAGCCCACCATAAAAGGCCTACTATAAAAATGAAAAAGGAAACCCCATGATAGTCTTCTATAAAACACAATATTCAAGCATGAAACATAAAAAGTAAACACTGTGTACTGCTAAATATTTAAAAAGATAAAAAATCTGCTACACAGATTCCATTTTAGGAAGTGTCATTTTGTACTTTCTAGAGGGAAAGCAAGGAATCACGTAAAATGCTAGATTGAAAAAGGAGGCACTTTGCAATTTATGTATTCTCTGAGGTCAATTCCCATTATTTCCAAGAAAAGAAACAGCCTCAGTGCCTACTTTGAGAAGAAACTAAAGACGAGGAGTGGTTTGCATGCCGTTATATATGTGCCTGAGGCATAAACCACATTTGACTTTATTCCAGGGAGAAAAGAGCCTGGTGGAAGGATGCAGATGAAAGACTGTAAAATCAACAGCATAATTGGGATATGTTTTGGTGAATTTTTCCCAGTGAAATAGAGGCATTTTTCCTAGCACGGGCTGTTTGACCCCAGGCAGCATTCCTTTTATAATCTTTTCCTAATTCTAAGACATCTAGCAGCAGACACAATAATACCAAGGACCACAAGAAAACAGTGACAATATCAGTAATAATAACAACACCTACCGTGTATTAAGGGATTGTTTTGTGGGCTCTATTTCATTGTCTTAAAATGTCTACAAAACAGTAAAATATAAACTCCAATAAAAAAGTAGGGAAAGGATGTTAAAAATACATAAAGAAAATACAATTGCCAATAAAATTAGGGGAAAAAAAGCTCAGCCTTGCTAATGAACACAGTAATGTCTGTTAAGACAAGACTCCATTTTCACTGTATTTGTTAATGAAAATATCCAGTGTGGATGAGGGTGCAGGAAATAGGTGGTTTCATCCGTGACTGAGGATTGGAAACTGGTAAGACCTCTCTAGGGGACCCTTTGGCAACTGAGATTAAGAAGTTCAATAATGTGTACATCCCTTGATCCAGAAATCCTTTTTCTTGAAACTGATCCTAAGGAGTGATAAATATGTGCACAAAGATTTATGTGTAAGGATACTTATCACAAAATTTATAGAAGTGAAAATATGAATATAAATTAATGCACCAAATAGATATTCAGTTTAATTAGGGCACATCCATATGATGGAATACTCTACAGGCTGAAACAATGTGCTTCAGCAAAATACTTAGCAAAACAGAAAAATATTAAAACATATTCGATCAATAGATTTTAAAAGCTAAGTTATTCCAACGAGTACAGCTTTGCACAGCACACTTAATGTTCTCTGGGCCTCTATTTCATTACCTTTGTTGTAAGAAAGTTGAATGGAATGGTAATTGGATCTCTTTTCTAATATGATAACTGGATCTCTAATACTAAGATTCAAAATTTTCCCATTTTGACATGGAAAGTTTTTCCCTGTATTATGAGGTAGCCAATAGTTTTTGGCACTTTCAGCTCTAAATTAGATGTATGGTTACTCTAGTGAGTCCATCAATACATGCCACTAATTCTAATTGTGCAAATTTCACTCCAGGTGAGAGTCAGTTTGAACAGGCGGTGTTAGGCAGCACCATCTTTGAGCTACACCATGAAGGCAAAGTTAAGTTACTCTTCAAAAAAGGGAACCCCTGTACACTGTTGACAGGAATGTAAACTGACACACCCAGTTTGGAAAACAGTATGGAGGTTCCTTAAGAAACTAAAAGTAAAACTGTCCTATAATCTATCAATCTCACATCCGTGTATACATTCAAAAGAAATCAAATCATATCTCAAAGGGAGATCTGTACTCCCAAGTTCATAACTGCATTATTCACAATAGCCAAAGTGTGAAAACGATGTAAATGTCTTTCAATGTATGAATGGATAAAGAAAATGGGTAAAGAAAATGCAAATGGATAAAGTATAATGAAACATTATGCAGCCTTAAAAAAGAAGAAGGAAATCCTGTCATTTGCTGCAATGACAAAAGGAAATTTTGCCAAGTGAATTAAGCCAGACAGAGAAAGACAAATAATACCACTGATCTTACTTACTGTGGAATCTAATGGGGAAAAAGGCTAACTCATAGAAACAAAGACTAGAAAAGTGGTTTCCAGGGCCTGGAAGTGGGGGAAATAGGAAGAGGTGGCAAAAGGGTCCACACTTCCATGTATAAGACTAATAATTCCAAGTGTCTAACGTATAACATGGTGACTATAGCTGATGACAGTTTGGTACAATTGAAATTTGCTAAGACAGTAGAACTTAAATGTTCTCACCAAAAAGAAGAAAGAAATCAGAGACATTTTCTTTGATCCACCTAAATATTATGTTAAATCTCCACTCTTCCCAAATCATGAGAGATAAACACCAAAATAGTGTAAAGTATCATTGGCAACATTTGAAATATAAAGTAGAAGAAAAGGAAATGAGAAAAGAAGAAAAATAGTTATTTCTTGTGGTATAGTTTCCCATCACATATCCTGAAAACTTTATGCTGAATAAATTAACAAATTAATAAATTAAATGAAAATACAAAACTAAAACTCTTTAAGAATTCCATGCCCAATAGAAGCAAAAGCAGATGTTCACATAAAAAAAAAATACAACCTGGATGATTTTCCAGAAATTTAAATTAATTTAACAATAAGATACATTGATAAAGAGATATCAAAAGAGACAGATTTTCTCAACTGGAAATGAAACATTGACAGAGAAGATCCCCAGTTAATAAACATGGCCACTCAGAAAGGAGAACACATTCAGGTGATCAATTTAATGATGGAATAGAAATCATGGAACCTACTTACTTGAGATGTTACTAGCATAACTTGCCTTGCAAATGATTATTAATATTATTTCAGCCCGCTCACTTCTTTGGGCCTCAGAATTTGCATTGATTGGTCTTGCTCTTATTGACATGACAAGAGTATAGCATCTTCTTACAATAACTATTGAGTCCCACCCATGAACAGTTTCCTGGTGGACAGACTGTGTTGGGCCTTCTAAGCTCATGCCCATCTCTCATTAGGTCCATTCTAAATAACTTAGGTGCTGGACTCAAGGTTTACTTGCATGGGTAATTTGGGATATACTTTCACATATTAGATGTTTTCAAACTGAATTGTATTGAGAAGGTTTCTCATCACTCCTTTCTAATTTTTATTCATTTAAAGACAAGGGTAATGTCTTGTTTTAATTTTTTTTAATAGAAGTATTGCGGATTGAACCCGGGACCTCATGTATGATAAGCAGGTGCTCTATCACTAAGCTATAACCCCTCCTCTGACAAGGGTAATGTCTAACACGATTTGAAGTAGACTGTGAGTTGCAGTGACTAAGTGACCAATTAATAGACTGTCACATAAAGCTTTTCCTTCAATGTAGCAAAAGTTCCCTAGAATAAAACTATTTCTCCCCATTGCCCCTGGCAATATAGATGGGAAAAGTGACATAGTGGATACACAAAACATTTAGTTGATTGATGCTCTGATGAAGGTTGTCGGAAGGTTATCAACTTGTCTGCAAAAACTGGGGGGATCCCATGCCCTCAAGGCAAGCTTATTCTTTCATATAGACACAAATTCTTCCCTTCACAACTTTACCTCTGTCTGACATATAAACTCACCGCGGACCCCATTTCCCACTCTCTCCATCACTGGATGTTGCTCCACTTCAAACAAGTACTTACTTCATTTGCAGGACATCTTAATATAGTGCCACAAACACCCAAAAGATGGAACCATAGTTCAGGTCAGTTAGGATCTCAGCTTTGCCTGGATGTACTTCAAATGTGTGTTTCTAATGCATCTTCCTCTGCAATTGCAAGTATACAAATATTCTACAGACTTTTTCTTCTCCTCATTGTATCTATTTCTTCACAAGTGCCAAATGACCAGCACACTTTTCCTAAAGTTTCCCCACTTAGCTCCGTGTATTTCTACCAGCAGTGTCTGATCATTCCCACTCACCCATCATGACAGCTTTCCTTGTTTCATCCATATTGACAGTCACTGCTTGCAAACATAGCAATTAATACACTAGTTCCCAAATAAAATACCATTCTGGAAATGTTAACATGTGTTCTGGGGGAGGGAGGGAAGGCTCAATTTTGCAGAAGTTTACAAAATGCTGGGTTAAAGACTTTTTAAATGTCTTTATTGCAGGTCTTTTCAGTTTTTAAGCTGTAATGTGCACTGTAAAATCCCTAAAGTGGGAGAGAGAATCTATAATTCCAGATACTATATGACCTGGTTCCTCTCCCTAACTTGGTTCACCATCACAGAAGCACCGCATATAGCAAACAGAGTACTAAGTTTAGCAGATTAATTCAGGATTACTAAGTAACACTTCCTAAAATAACTTCATTAATGACCTGCGTGACAGCCTTTTTGCTATAGTTACTGTATTTTTTCACTATGCCTTCTACTAAAAGAGATTTATTATGACTTCAAAAATACTTTAAAATACCATACAATATAAATTAAGTGAAAAGAGAGGTACCAGCATGAAAAAATAATGGGAAGGATGCTAAATAAAGCCGGAGTAAAATGGTGGGTCTCAAACCCAGCTATGTATTAATAATCAGCCGGGAAGATTTGTAAAATACATCTTCCTAGTCCCCACCACAGAGTTACTGAATTAATAGTTTGTTTTGTTTTTAGAGGAGATACTGGGGATTGAACTGAGGACCTCATGCGTGCTAAGCATGTGCCCTACCGCTGAACTATTACCCTCCCCCCAATTTAATGTCTTTAACAAGGTCCCTAGGAGATTCTTCAGCCAATCTGGAAGATCAGAAATCAGAAATTCCTGTTTTGATAAGCAATATCTTTAACAATGTTCTTGTTAAAGTTATTTGAGCAGCTGCTTTAGCTCAAGATTTCTCCTTCACAGGGAAATAGATACCTGGTCAATTACTTAAAGATATTTCCTTAATGTATTTCAATTGTCTCCCTATTCAATGACAGAGGAATTTCCTATAAATAAATATTATATTCGTGCCCCACGTCTCTGAAAGCCTGTGATTCTATTACCCAATTGAAGTATTCAGTGAAGTCAGCGAAAACTCATTTGGAAAACACTCAGCTACAATAAAACACAACTTAAAAACAAAAACTTTCATTTATAAGCCTACTCTCTTCTCTCTAACTCAAAACCATCAACATTAATTGGCGACAGAATTCTCCACTTCTGAAAGCTATATAAACAAACACAGATGTCAAACAAGAAACAAATTGATAGGATACACAAAATTATCTCAGTTGCCTTACAAGGTGACACTGAATATATTAAACAAAAGTTGGAAAGAAAATTTAATTTACAAATCTCACAGGAATATTGGTTTCATATGATAACAGTTAGTTCTTACACTATGAATTTTCCCTCAAGGAGGGAACACCAATGGAGAGTAATCTTTAGAAGTTTTCACACTCTAGTACAACACAATAAAACAGATCAGAAGTTATCTAATCAATGTTGGAAGAGACGTCAAAATAAAAGCACAGATTTGCATTCCTTCTGGGGTTGCTTACAATTGCTTAGTTTTGTCAGAGGAAGAGTTGAGGTTTTTTTAAGGATGTGCTTGACTGACAGGAGTAAGATAAGGATGGCTTCAGAGAATGACAGGGGCTCTATCAGCTTGGGGTCAGGAGGGCTAGTCACCACAATTTGCTGATGTTTATTGAAAATGCTAAGGACCACAAGGACACTGTTTTTCTCAGTCATCTTGGGTCCAAAAAGAGAAAGGCAAGGAAAAGACAACAATGGTGAAAGGGACAGGAAAATAAAATGTGGCTCAGTGAAAGGAAGAACTCTAAGACAATTAGAGGCAAAAGTGAATTACTTAACGGCAGACCAGTACAGAAAGAAGGCATCAGATCATTAGACTGTATCGACTGAAAACCTGAAAGCTGAAAATTGTGTTCTATTTGGTGTACTTACTGAGAATTTAATCCCGAGGTACAGCCTCCCAGATATCTCTGATGGACTCAAAGAGGTGAGGGAGGGGCCAGGACAGATAGGAATTTTTGCAAAAACTAAAAAACAGGCAGTCGAACATCAAAAAATTACTGCTAACTAAAGAAAATAAAACACCTCAAGTTAGTGAATTTAGCACTTTTCTATCTATGGGAAGATGCAAGAGTCTGGGCTTACAGAAATGATTCCTTCGATGTGCACCTTAACTATCTAGGGCCAGTATCCAATTTTTCTCCATCCTCAGGGTGTACCCTTGGGGGTGGCTGCAGTGGCTGATGGCTTGAATGACCACAACATCCTTCGTTTACTGAAATGGCAGGTGACATTCTTTGTCCATGACTGGCATATTGTAGAGCAGTGGATCTCAAACTCTAGGGTATATTCAAATCCCCAAGAAGTCTTAATGTAAGTCTGCTGGGCCTTAGCTACTGAGTTTCTGATTCATTAGGTCTGAATGAGGCCCTAAAATTTACATTTCTAACAAATTCCCAAGTGATGCAAATTCAGCCCACCCTGGGCCACACTTTGAGAGTCTCCATTGTAGAATATGGGTGACAAATTCACTTGCCTATAAGATCTAGATAAGATTATTTGGTTGGAGATGATTGCTGTCCTGGGGGTACACAGGTTAAGTATTTGGGTTTCTCAATCTAAATAAGAATGTTAAATTTTGATAAGAAATCTCTTGATTTTTAAATATTAGCAATTGATTTTTTAAAATTTTTTTCTGATAATTAAGTGAGCTAAACAACAGATGTCCATGGACCTGATGAAGCCTGTGTACTTAGAGTTTGAAGTCTGTTGTTGACGGATTCCTGCAGCAGATAAGAAATTTTGTTTAAAAAACACACAGATTTAGAATGACTCTTCTAAACTAAAGGTGAAAAACTCAAAAGACTCAAGTTGTCTAAGATAAGAAAAATAAGAAAGAGTCAAATATTTTCAAAAATACACCAATAATAACCTTACAGTTTTTCAGTGTATTGTGTACTTTTATGTGTTACCTCATTTTATCCTTAAATTTATAAAAGAAGTGAGGAATTTATTGTCGTCTCCATTTTTCCAGGTTGAGAACCTGAGACTCAGAGAGGTTGAATATCTGTATTATGAAACACTTGTACTATTTTCTTATAGCAATAGCTTGATGCTTTAAAAAGTTATTCACAGCCATACCTACTTACAGCATTTGGGGAAACAACTCTTTTAAAAAATCTAACAAATGTAGATTGGAATTGGGATCCGTGTTGGCCCAAGAGCAGGTAGGACGGGCAACCACCAAGGTGACCATCATCAACAAGACGTAATTATGAAGTAGGACTACATTTAAAGTGTTGTGTTTATGAAAATAAAATCTGTGGTACATATAGAAAACATAAATGCCCAGTCCCTAGTCCTGAGGCTCTGTTTTAGAATGTCAGAGGTCATTGAGAAGGAATGATTTTCCATTATCATTTTCCATTTAGTGCTTAATTGTTCCCAAAGAGGGTGGATTTTAACTGAAAATTTTTTACCCCACTCTTTTCTTTTGATTAAAAAAAAATGTGACCATAAACAGGAAAACTAATTCACTATAAGGCCATTCATGGAATAAAGTACTAAATTGTTCCAATGAGTGAAAATCTATTTTCTTCTTCAAGATAGCCAGTCTTATCTTTTGATAAGACATTTTATGTCCAATAACTTTCAGTTCAGGAACTTATTTTTACCTGGCTTAAGTCCTCAGTCTGGAGTATCTGTCATCTCTGTGTTTTTAGCTCATGACCAATGTCACACTGTCCTTTGTCAAGACACCTTCTGTAATAGATCACATACCATAACCCAAGGTCTGTGTGATTAGTGAAGTTTCTTAAGTATGATTTTTAAGAAAATAGAAAAGGAGGAATGGCCATATTTTTCCAAATAAAGCATCAGGATAGAAATAAAAGACTTCCAAGTACTTAAAGTTAAAACTACCCCAGAAGTGCATAGTCATCTGGTTATTTGATATAAATATGAACACCTTATGTATAAATCTAGTAATAAAACTTATCAGTCCAGCTTCCATTCTCTCCAGTCTGAGATCTTAGTGAACTACAGTAGTCACCCTTTATCTGTGGTTTCACTTTCCAGTTTCAATCGCCTGAGGTCAAGTGCAGTCCAATAATATTAAATGAAAAATGCCAGAAATAAACAATCCAAAAGTTTGAAATTTCATGTGGTTCTGAGTAACGTGATGAAATCTCTTGCCCTCCTGCTCTACCCCACCAGGAACACGAATCAATCCACATATCCATACACGACCCTCCTGTTAGAACAGGAAGAACACAGGATATGTAGGACTTGGTACTATCCACAGTTTCAGGCATCCACTGCGGGTCTTGGGACGTGTTCCTGCGGATAAGGGGGAACTATTGTAATTACCTCCCTGCTCCTAATGAGGGGAAAGAGGAAAATGATGGGCTTTAGAACCATATTTGGGAAGCTGAGTAACTTAATGCATATCATATAACTTCTCTAGATCTTAGAGTCCTCCTTTGACCGAAGAAAAAAATAAAAGCAAGAGCAATTATACTCATTTACTGGCAGTTTTCGGAGGAGTCAGTGAAAGAGATGACGTACATGAAGAGGGATATGGGGGCTGCGGTAATTCTCCGATTTATTTTTATTTCCCTCTTGTCTTCTCTTCGACGTCACCCACCTTCACTAGTGGCTTCTGAGTCTGGTTAGTGTAAATCAGGCCCTCTTAACCTTGGCACCAGTGACCTTGGGACCCAGATGATTCTTTACTGTGGGAACCATATTGTACACTGTAAGCTATTTAGTAACCTCTCCATTCTCCACCAGCGAGGTGCCAGTAACAGCTCCCGCACACACTGTGACAACCAAAAACGTCACCAGACACCACCAAAGATCCTTCAAGAGTCAGAAGGAAGCGGGCCCAGATGAGAATCACTGGTGTCCGCATGGGACAGCTGTAAGAAATAGACTCGACTTTTGCTTGCCCTTCTGACCACGCCTCTGAGAGGGAAGAAAGAAGTGAGCAGCCTTAAATCTACCTTTAAGCTTTAGCGTGAGAGGATACAAAGTGGCATCATCAAAGTGATAGATGGCTTCTTCACTGGGGCAGTGTGCACGCGAGCAAGATAAAGACAGAAATGAAAGAGCAAATCTCATCTCTGAAACTCCTCTATCTTTTGGCAAACTTTTACATTATAACCCCATTAAAAAGTAATCTCTCTCTCTCTCTTTCTCTCTTTCTCCCTCTGCCCCCATCGCTACCTTCCTGCCCCTCAACTACACGTTTGTCCTCAATAAATTAGTGTAATAAAAAAATACCAAAATATATAGTATTATTGAGGATATTTCCAAGGCATAGGATTGGAGAAAGAGTATCTTGAGTAAGTAGATTGTCATTTTAAACTGAATTCACGGTACTATTAAGTTTTCAACTTCACAGTCTGGAGAGGAGCATTTCCAAGATAAACTATCTTGATATTTTCATTTCAGAAACAGGTAATAAGTGGAATACAACCATTTCCAGAGTCTTCCAGACAGGCAGAATCTATTTTATGCAACCCGCCACCATGCTGAGATTTCTCAAAGAGGTTTACTTTACAGGCAGTCGGAGAAGCGGCCGGATTTGTGCTGATGGCACTGCTCACGTGGTCACAATGGATTACGCAATGAATAAATTCAGAGAGAAGGGGATCAGAGGGAAGGACAGAGTGAGGCTCAGAACTAAAATAAAAAGATAAGACAGATGAGATAAAACACAGCCAAGGGAGGAGAGAAGAGGGGGAAAAAACAGACAGAATGTTCCCTTTTCCTGTACTGAATACTTGGATACATTGTATCTCTAAGAAAATGTGATGGTGGAAAGATAAAATATTTGCTTCTACCCAGAATATATTCCTCCTCCCTCTCATATCTTATTTTATAGGTAACAAATGTCCTCAAAGATATACTACCCTGATCTCCTGACTACCGTTTATGAGACTCACGCCTTTTCCGAGCCAGCAAGAGGAAGTGTCTCCTGTGCCAGGGGAGCCCGATGTAATAGGAAGGGAGAAAATTGTTTCTATCACTCCTGTATGAATAAGAAAATTGAAGATTAAGCAGGGTACTGCTTGTGCTCTGAAACTTGTGGTTAATTTAATCAGACACCCTTGTGGTTCAGGGTCTTAATAACAAAAAAGCAGTTTCCCTTGATAACTGATCTTCCTTTTTTTTTTTTTAAAGTTAGAGAATTGATGGCTGGAAAAAATGCAGAAGAAAATGCACCTCGCAGGGGGAAAGAATGCTATGTGAAAGGTAGCAGCAGCACCTGGAGATTAGTTAAGAGCATCAGAGCGTTGATGAAAATTGTGCAGCATCTTGGGTTGGAAAACATGCACGCAGAGCTCTGGCGTGGAGGACTGCGGGACAAGGACAAGAGGGACTGGGGGTCTCTTCCTAGCACTGGCCTTTGAGACAGAAAAAGTCTCTTGCACCCAGTGCTCCTCTGTGATTTAGAAAAGGAGCAGTCAATGAGACAGTGTGTGGATTCACGGACCTTGAGGTCTAGGGCTTGAGCACAGAGATAAGGGAAGTGAGTCAGCAGCACTGGGGCTGCCCCTGTCCGGGCAGCAGCTCCCTCTTGCAGTGTGTTTCTGTCTCCCCTCTAGACCCTGTCAATCAAGCCCTCTCCATCACTGACCCCTCACCTCTTGTCATGTACACAAGTGAGAGCATCTGAGTTCAAGTATAGTTTGAGGTGCAAAGAGCAAATGTCTCAATCACAGCTCTGTGCTCCTGCAAAACCCACAGGGCTCCTGACCACTGTTCCCATCTGGGACTCTCACTGCCCTTGACCCTCCAGTCAAGCCTTATGGAAAAGTACTGTTAGCAACCAAGTTCACCAGTGCAACACCTTCATGACCACAAAAAAAAAAAAAATCACAGATTTGATATTTGAAACAAATCAAGGCACCTAAAGTTAAGTCTCTTGAGTGAGTGCCCTTTGCTTAGCTTCCTGGTCTCTCTGTTTCTTTGCTGAGCCATAAAATGCAGATTCCTGCTGCCCTGACACTCCCTCCTCGACAAGCCAGGATGGGCAGATCTGCCTTTCTTTGCTGGGTGCTGAAGCCCACAGCAAAGACAGGTTTTCCTTAAATCACTAACCAACTTAGAGATTGAAAACCCCCTCTGTATCTTCAACTAAAGATTACATGATGTAATTGTCCTTTCCAAAATGATGGTTTCTCAAAGTTCCTCTATGGAAGTTACCATTTACTTCCTGCCTTAGAAATGAAGGCATGAGGCATTGAGACAGAGGAGAGTAAAATGTGAAATGCCAAGAAGTAGACAAAGGAGTTACAGCCTAAACAAGTATCTCCTGAATACCTGTTCCAGTGTCTGAGCAAGGCAGGAAGACGTTGCCACATCAAATTGTAGCTCCTGAGACTCTGAAGAGTCTTACCAGAAGTCTGCTCTAACTCCCATCCTATTTCTTATAAAATATATGGAATAACAGACCCACAGTGAACAGGTGCATTGGCCAAGATCACCCAAGTTGTGTTGTGTTTATCTTCTCATTAGCAAGAACTTTGAAGAAGCTGAGATTTTTACCCTACTTGCGAGCTCACAAGTTAGCCTGTCCCTGTGTCATGGATGCTGGCAGAAGACACGAGACTCCTGGTTCAGAGACAAAGGTCTTCATTACTCACAGCAGTAACAGCATCCAGAGTATCAGCATTTCCTTGCACCAGTTCCCTGAGCAACTGGGTCCAGTGGGGAGATTTGAAGAGGACAAGATGGCAGCTGCATGTGCAGGAGAGAAACCCTGAGCTTAGGGAATCGAATTCTTTTATAATGGACAATAAGCACTACTCCCCTTTGCTCCAGGGAGGTAGTTGTGATGTTCAGGAAACTATAGTCAAGATAAGTCAGAACAAAGGCTGCCAGTGCCTCTGCTTACAGGTTGTGCAGAAATGTCAAAGACTCATAGAGTTAATTCCAACATCATCCTTTCTACATTATTTTGCCTTTTGGCAAATTTTTCCGAGTACATCACTCAGGCAGTCACTCTGATCAATCTAACCAATGGAGGCTGGGATCAAATCTGTCAGTTTGCCTCCTACAGCATCGTATGAAGGCTATTATCAACAGGACTGTGGGCAGTAGGATGAGGCCAACCTGCAGTGTTGCCCTCAGCCATGCCTCCTCAGGTCCAGGCCCAAGACTAACCAACTGAACAAACCCCACAAACCATCAGGATCTCCCTTAGGAAGCAAGGTTGATTTCTCCTTATGTTTTCCTATGACCGTCCATTTGGTCCAAGGTATTCGTTCAGGGATAGCACAATGTATTAGTGAATGCACACACTCCACCTTGGTCCACGAGGAGGAAATCTAAGGCAACTTTATTATCCATAATAATCCAGACCAGAGGGTGGAGGCTGACCTGCAAGTTTTCCAGGGTAAAGGGCTAAAGATAACCACTACTATAAGTGACTTCCATTGTAAGGGTAACTGCCCATAGACTGTGCTTAAAGAACAAGCCAGTTAGCCCTCTTGGAAGAGTGGAAATGGTTTGTGCCAATTCCAACCTAGAGCTTTCAGAAGGGAGTGAATGTGCCTTCCCCATGTTTTCCCACTGCCCCCAGCTGCCTGCATCCGTGCAGAGCCCAGAGGGTTCTGGCTACACAGTTGGGAGGAGGTTGAGTCCCTGAGTTCCTTCACAGAGGAGAACATCCACTGACAGAAGCATCCACTCTGGGCTGTTCTAGGAGCCAGAAATGAACTCCTATCCAGCATTCCTTTTTTTTTCCTTTTTTTGCAGGGGGAAGTAGGTTTATTTATTTATTTGGTTTTTCAATGGAGGTACTGGAGATTGAACCCAGGACCTTGTGCATGCTAAGCATGCACTCTACAACTTGAGCTATACCCTCTCTGCCAATCTCCTACCTTGGAGTTATCACAAACCTGTTGACCTTCAGCAGCAAACACTGGATCATGATGTAACAACCCCACTTTGAGGCATTCTCCCCAAAGAAGCGTGTACATGTGCCAAAGGAAACTTGGTGATAGAAAACAAATGGAAAGAGCCTAAATAAACCATGACTGAGTCAAACAATGAAATACTATACAGCAATTCAAGGGAGTATACTAGATTTAGACACATCATGATAGTCTCAAAAACATGATGGCTGACTGCAAAAGCAAGGTGACATACACTCTGATGTGACTTACGCAAAATCATACACCACTTAAATCACAGCATGTTTGTTTCTCAATATCTATGTAGATGTTAAAAATAGAAGTATTCATGGAAAGCATACAGTTCAATTTCAGAATAGCAATTACTTCTGGAGACAGGAAGGAGGAAGGGATGCAGGGGAAAGGATCAGTTGTATTGATAATTATTTTCATTAAAAGGAAAGCAATAGCTGAAGAAAAAAGTATGGTAAAATGTTAACATCTGTTAAATCTAGGTAAAGGGTGCATGGTCTTTATTAGATTATTTTCTATGCTTTTCTGCGTGTTTGAAATATTCCCTAATTAAGAATCATCTTTAAAGCAATATAGGAATATTTCTCTATCCCCAGAGGTCTGTCACTATGAACTCCTACAGTTTATCTAATCTATCTGCATATGAGAATCTTTGGGGAGAAAGAGGCATAATTTGACTAAAAGCAGTATGTTATAGAATTCTTCCTCTTTAGGGAAATAAGCAACGCACAGTAGCTGCTTTAGATGCACAGTCAACAGGGAGTCATCCAATTTAACTCTTCTTCGGCAAATGCAAAGAATCAAATGCAAAATTTAACACTCTGGGGTAGTGTTGTGAAGCCATGGCATTCCCCAGAGGTCTTCAGGTACATGAAATACTTAATGGGCTATGCTCTCCCATAACTAATTTTTTTTAATCTCTAAAAGAGTTTATGGGAAATTGCCTTCATGTAATAACTAATTGGGGGGAGGTGGATAGCTCAATGGTAGAGCACATGCTTTGCATGCATGAGGTCCTGAGTTCTATCCCCAGTACCTCCATTAAAAATTAATAAATAAATCTAACTACCTCCCCACTTCCAAAAAAAAAAAGTTAAGAAAACTTTAAATAAACCTAATTACTTCCCCTTCTCAAAAAAAATTTTTTTAAGTTAAGAAATAACTAATCAGAGTATATCTCAGTACAAACAAAAATATTTCTGATGTTTTTTTAACAAGCTCAGATCACTGTTCAAACCATAGTTTAAATGGATTGAAATGGTTTAAGGTGAAGGCACGGGAGTGAACGGATAGACATCATGTCAACCTGGCCACGTTCTACCATGTCCTTCACAGGCATTCCCTGATCAGTCAAGTCCATAGACAGCTCCCCTCTTCCGTGCTCCTAAATACCACGTTATGTTTCTACGTATGTGATTAATGAACATTTACTGCACTTCTTTTCATTGAATTGTATATGCTTTCTTTGATGTCTGTATCCTCCACAGCACCTAGTACTAAACTTTATATGAATTAGATGGGAAAATGCATGTTGATGAGCTGAGGGCTGCAATGCACAGCCCAAGTTTGACTTTAAGATCCAATTACACATCCCTTGGATTGAACCTGATGATCCCTCCTCACCTTGTCTTCCACCACCTAGCATATGGTAGATGGCAAAGGTTTTCTTCTCTATAAACCAATCAAATGAACCAATAAATAAATCCAAACGTTCTACACAGTACAGAGTGAGGAGACATATCCCTTCTAATTTCAAATGATGAGGCTAGAGGTGGAAATCGATCATTTTCGGATTTAATCTCTTCTTCCTTTTCCCTCTGCTGCTTCTACAGTGGAAACAGATTGACCGTCTGTAACCATGCTCTAGAACAAAGGGACTGTCCCTGAGCTGTATACTTAATGTGACAAAAGAGTGTGCAAAGTCTTGCCTGGAAGAGCAAATTAAGAGTTAATAGAATGTGTGCCATTCTTTACCTCAGGGGAAAAAAAAAATGTAGTCAAAGACCAGAACTTCCTAACAAGCTTCGGCTTCACAAGAAAGGTGTATATCATCTCAAAAATTATGTCACTATATTCTCCGGCAGGTAATCATTTCTTAGGCGGTTGAGATATATTTACTCTGACACATCCATTATTATCCAATGACAAAATAACAAAACGCTTATAAAAGAAACTGAAGAACTAACACCTCGGGACTAATGAGCACGGCGTCCCCAGGGAACATCTAACCAGGCATCAGTCAGGATCTGTACTTCATCTCAGCCTCACATCCACAAGTTAACTTTTTTTTTTTTTGTCCATGGTAATTGAGAACAGGAACAATGTGGATAATGGACTCTAACATACAAATAATTATAATGGCGACTTTTAACCGAAGACTGACACTTCCTTCTCTCCTTCTACAAATGACCTGCCAAAATTACCACATATGTTAATTTCTGGTTGAAAACCCCCCTTAGAAGTTATTGGCGGTTTCCTACGACCTAGGAATAAGGTTCATACTTCTTAGCAAGACATTAAAAGTCCCTCATGTTCAGATCCCAATTTATATTCAGAGGACTGTATCCTACTACAGGGCTCCATTCCCTCTGTGATTTGACACATCAGTCTATTCACCAGCCTAATACCAGGAATAGACCACATCTTTCTACTTGGTGTCTCTGCTTAAGCAATACCTTGAGGTTGGAAGGCTTCTCCCGTTTCTTACTCACACATACCAAGTTTGGCACATTTTCTAAGACCCAATTCTGACGTTGCCTCTTCTGGGAAGCCTTCCCTGATTCCCCCCTGGCAAACTAAATGTTCTTCTGTGGAACCACAGCACATTTCTTGCACTTTGATTTAAATCTCTTAACAATGTGTTTTGTGTAGAAAAAGCTGTATGTCTTTATCCCTTCCTATATTGCACATCCCCCATGGTCAGGGTCCATGTCCTAGGGTCACAGTGCTTAGCACTCTGCTTTGCACTTAATGGGCCAATGAATATCTGGTCCATGAATAAATGAACAGATGATGATGTACAGCTGTTTTTAACTTGCGATTTCATAATGCACAGTGTCCAATAAGCTATAAAATCATTATAACCAAAGGGAGGAGTCAGATGAGTAATCTACAGAGGAGACTTTAAAGAGGGCAGAAGAGTAGAACCAGAGGTTAGAGCCAAACTTCAGTGTAAAATCATGCTTAACTCATCTCAGTCCACTGTCTCATCTATATAATGGAAGCAGAAATCTCTACCTGCCAGTGCTGTTGTGAGGATCAAATGAGATAATGTGTGGGTACTAGGGGGCAGGGGAAAGGGGGGAAAGACTATTATGAGATCTTAACCCATGATTTTTCCCTATAGTCACTGCAAACCGTTGTCCACTGGATGTTCATTGCCTCAAGGAAGGCATGAGACAGCAGAGCAAGAGTAAAGAGATGTCAGCACTTGGGTTTTGAGTTTCAGGAGCCTAAAGTTCAGCAGGAAAGGAAAAGAAGTTATGTGTATCTGTCATCAATGTAGAAAAATATGTGATGAGTAGGAGAAAACTCCTTTTTCTCACCCCTAGAACTCAACTCCTGATTAGACAAAATTCTTCAGGTTGGACCATGATGGACAGGGAGGAGGGGAACACAGATGGCTGGATGTTTCAGTTCTCGGAAAGGAGAAGCTGCTCTGGGGACCCACACCAGGCTGAACTCAGTGGAGACATTTATGGGATTGGAGACCAATGGAGGCCTGAGTTCCATTTCTCAAGAAGCAACAAGATGTCTGCAGAGAAATGGCTGAGAATGGTGCAGAAAGGGCCTTGCTCAGCTTCACGGAGCTCCTGTGACTCCAAGTGGCAAAGAAGCAACACACGTACCTACAGTGACGTGGAGGCATGGAAAGCTCCCACAGTCTCTCAGAGGTCCTGTAACCCCAGAACCAGGTAAGAGATTGATCCCATTTTCTGTAAATCCCAGAGCACCAGAAAAGATGCAGAGAAAGGTGTATCCAAAGGGACCTCCAGAATGGGAAAAAGAAACAATTGTAACAACTTTGTAAGTGAGTGACAATTACCTGGCAGGAGTGAGGTTGATGTTGGGGACCAAATGCAGTTCAGCCCACTCCACATCTTGTCCCTCCTCACTTCACCCCACCCAGTACACAGATAAAAGTCCCAGGGAAGGAAGGGGAGAAGACTGAATTGACTGAGATTAAGTTTCTGGTGTCCAAAGGATGGGATTTCATAACAGAAATTACATTAAGTTTTAGACAAAAGGAGGGAAATTATATGTCCTCCTCCCCAGGGTTTATAGTCCTGGCTTTTCCTTGCACAAAGTGCTCAGCCCACAGTTTGCATGAGATGCTCAACAAATGAACAAATGTTAGTTCTTTCCTCTCCTCCTCTTGCCTTCTAGGGCAACATAATTGGATTATGTTTTTTTTACATATACTGCATTACAATTTTGAATGGATGTTTTGCATTTTCTACTAGACACAGGAATTGGCAAACTTTTTTCTGAAGGTCAGGTAGTAAATATATTATGCGTTGTAGGCCATCCTCTCTGTTGCAACTACTCTACTTTGCCCTTGCAACATAAAATCAGCCCCGGACAGTACATAAATAAATGACTACAGCTAGGTTTCAATAAATCTTTATTTATAAAAACAGGCAATGGCCCGGATTTGGTCTGCAGGCCATAGTTTGCTGATCCTGGGACTAGAAGAAAGGGAAAGTGACTTAAAGAGCTGTTGAGAGAGTAGAGGGACGCATGAGCGAAGAGGAGGCAAGAAGCCACAGAAGGAGGGCAAGTGTAACAATTCAAAATGGTCTCTACCTGCATAGACAGAAAGAATGAGGTGTTACTGATGAAAATGGAGCACTGGAAAAAGTTTGGAACCTAAAAAGAGAGGAGAATATAAATGCCTCCCTCATCACAAAGGGTCTTGATGCCTCCACATGTAAAATTCAAAGAAAGATCATAGGAAAATGGAAGTTCAAGGTTCAAGCTTCAACATCTCAACAGTCACAAAGGTGGAATACAATTTTTCATAAGTGCTGTCTTGACTCAGTGTTAAATTCATGGCTAAAATTCTCAATGTCTTTTTTTTTTTAAATAGTTTGCCAAGTCCCGCTCCAACCATTTCCATTATGGAATTCCCCTGCTCCAGGACCACTAGGCCTACACACCAATCTCCCCAAGGGCCAAGTGTACCAAACAGCTAGGGACAGCATGTGTGTCCCAGGCTCAGCAGAATATTCAAACTGGCCAGGAATCCCGGAAAACCCAGCTACGTCCTCACCACCTGCTGTACATAAACCACCTCCTACATTTCCAACTTGCTGTGACCGTGTCCGCAGGTGCAACCCCTCGTGCAGTAGACTTCTTTCCTCCAGAGCTTAGATACCAGAGTTCTGCTCTTCACTGATGAGTGTCAGTGTGCTGTGTCCCACCATGAAAAGAATCTGTTCATCTTATGAAGCAGATAGTTACCTTCAAATTTTGATGTGAATAGTGGTAAGAGGAGAAAACTTCAAATCTGATTTGCCTCCAAGTCCCATTTCAGACAAACAGTGGGTAACCAACCCTGCACGCACGACACAGTGCCTGCCCAAACATTTCCAAACGGCTCTCCAAAGCAGACACAAACATTTGGAGAGAAAATTGAGAAGAGGAATTTGCCATGAGATTATCACAGTACATCTGTTTTTTTCCAAAGTCATTGCCACAATGTTCCTATCAGGAGGCTGGTGTGCTTCCCCTAAAATGCAATCAGCAAATCATGCCAAACGAGTTAGCTCTCCTTGCTGGAAACTGGAGGGAACTTTGTTAACGGGTACTTTCTGCCTGTGACTGTCACATGTAAATCACTGATGAGGGTTGAGAAGTCCCCTGGAAGTAAATTTGAGTGCTGTCCCCGCAGGATGTCCATTTCACAGGCATTTGTGATTTGCTCTCTGTAAAACTTCTTGCCATCTGTTCTGAATTTGTCACCCTTAGTTTACATTACCTAAAACTGTAAGCTAGATTGACATTAAGCATGCAATTTAAGATTTTACTTTCATCAATAAATTCCCTCGTAACCACCAATCTAGACTTTATGTAGCTTCCGCCTGCCCTCCATCATTGGTCTCCTTAAATAGCAGCTTCTGAAGTCGCTTACTTCCTATTCCATAAGCATTTCTTGAAATCTCCTTCATACACTGTTCTGTCCTGTTCCCATGAACATACTGCTGTCCTCTGTTTCTCTGGCTTTTACTTTCGGTTCATTTTCTGACCTTTTCCTTGACTGCCGCCATCTTGGTATTTTTTTCCTTCCATATTGAATATATTCAAATGCACATCTCATTGTTTAATCTCTTCACTAAAATCACTCCTCAAATGATCAGATCTGGGGCCTCCTCACATCCTAGTGGTTCTCTAAAAATGGAAGGTATTATCTTAAAAACTAACAGAAAGAGCATGAACATTAGCCCTATTCTTTATCAGCTTAATAGCCTTGGCCAAGTCACTCTAATGCTCTAAGACTCAGTTTCCTCATCTATAAAATGGGAATAAGAAACATTACCTACTATATAAGATTAATGAAAGGAGTTAGTGAGATGTAAAGCAACTAACATAATGTCAGATGCATAATTACTGCCCAATTAATGTTATTTATTGTTTCAATAATTATTTATAATCTAACCTATGTTCTAATTTAGTCTAAATTATAACTTATTTATCATCTACAGAAATGATCCTCAATACTATTATCTTTCCCAAAGAATTATTTTATTATTCCACCATATTGTTTTATATCCACATGTGTGTTTTGAATGTATGTTGAGAATCATTGTAACTATAAGGCTAGGGGTAGAAAAAAAGAAGCAGGATCTTTACTGTGAAGAGACCACCCACAAGTTGGACCACAAATGGGGATCTTTATTTTAGGAACCACCAGTTGAAAGCTAATTTGGAAATCTTGATAAATTACATCATACTATGACTCTCCTTGGAGAACTTCAGTCTGAGCTCAGAAGCTTCTGATTTAGCTATAGTGAAGGTATTAATTTACATTCAGTTTGGAGAGTAGAAAAGACCACCATCTTTGGGATTGTTTGTGTTATATGAAGCCATGTGGACTCAATGCTGTTTAATCTGGATTAGTTCATTCCTTTTGCCCTTTCCCTATAGTATGATCTCAAGGTACTGCCCCAGATGAGAGGAGCCATCACTAAGGACCCACAGGTGGCTACAGCCAGGGCTGCCCTGCCCTTCACCCAAGACAGCCTGCTCACAGCCTGTGAAAGTGATCTGTGAGTCTTGGGACCCAGCAGGAGAAAATTTATTTCTTTCTGTCCCAAGGCCTATTGACTGCCTAGATTCACTCAGGACTGAAGCTTTGATTTAAAAAAAAAAAATCACAGTCATTTGCTTTTAAAGAAATCTGTATCTTACAACACCAAGATTTAACCCTAAACCCCAATGTAAACTAGGGACTTTGAGTGATAGTGATGTGCCAACAAAGTTTATCAATTTTACCAAATGTACCACTCTAGTGGGAGATACTGATAAGGAAGAAGGCTCCATGAGTGGGTTCAGGGGTATAGAGGAAATCTCTGTACCTTCCACCCAGTTTTCCTGTGAACCTAAAACTGCTCTAAAAAGTAAATATCAGTCCATAGCAGAGCCTTCATGCAATAACTGATTCAGGTAAGGACCCTCAACAAATCAGCATCACTGAATGAAAGGTTGTTAAGAAAGCAGCTATTCGCAAAATCTCAAAAGATTCCCTACAAATGGCTTAACATTTACAAAATAGAAAACATCTCTTCATAATAAAGAAATCTGTCGATCGTTACCTGCACTACGTGATTAAACTGAGCACCACCAATTGTGAGAAGCCTGATACCATGTCATGTGAAAAGGAATCAGAAAGGAGCGGCCACAGCAAGATGGCAGAGCAGACAGCCTCCAGCCCTTCTCTCTCTGACAAGGCAAGATTTAAGAATACCTGGATCAATTTCCTTCGTGAGAAATCCAGAAACCACGTAAGAGGCTCCTACACCCTAGGCAAGCGTGGACCAGCTACATCAGAGCCAACAGGAAAATCACAACATAGTTACCTGGTCTCTCCCCCCAGTACAGCTGGTGCAATCCAAGAAAGCGTCCAGCTTCTCCCCAGGGAAAGAAAGAAAGGACTGAAACGTATGTCCAATGTTCAGACTTTTCAGGGGGCTTCCAAGGGACTGGTTTCTTTCTTGCCTGAATCTAAGTGCTAACAGTAAAGGGTTTCAGGTTGGGTGCCACTGAGAACCAAGGCGACGCTGTGGACTAACACACAGTGACTCAGCATGGTCCTCCTTTTGGCTCATTATGGAACAAGCTGATAAAAATTCCCAACACTCAGCTGCTCCCTGGTGAGGGAAAGAGTGGAAGCTTGCATCCAACATTCTGACTTTTTGGCCGGGCTGCCCAAGGGTCTTGTTTCTGTCTCACTAGTCTCAGGATGCTGATGAAACCCAGCACACTCTACAAACTGGGGGCCATGGAGAATAAAAGAGAACTGAAGATCTTGCTCCAGCTTCAAAGGATGCAATAGAGCAGACAGACCTACACAGCTCTCCATGGGGGAAAGATAAAGAAATGTGGTTCTTGTGCCTAACGTTCTTGCTTTTCACTGGGCTGTCCAAGAGACAAGTTTCTGTCTCAATGGGCTTAGAGTACTGACATGATCTGGCTTACTCTCGAAGCCCGGGGGCCCCTGAGAACAGGAGAGAACTGGGCAGCTTATAGCAGCTCCAGAAAACCTGCAATATCATATCACAGAGAGACACCAGAAGGAGGCAATAGATGATCAATTCCTACAAAAGAAATAAGGCAAAAATCTCTCTAACTGGTTTATAGCAGTAAATAATTGCTTTTAAAAAGAAGAAACAATTTCAAATAACTTAATTTTATACCTCAAAGAACTATAAACAGAGTATCATACTAAGCCAAAGGTCATGACAGGAAAGAAATAATAAAGACTGGAACAGAAATAAGTAGAAAATAAAAAATAGAAATAATTGATGGAATGAAGAGTTTATGTTTTGAAAAGATCAATAACATTGTCCAACTAGACTAACTAGGAAAAAAGAGAGGACTCAAATAAATAAAATCAGAAATGGAGGAATCGACATCACAACTGATGCCACCAAAGTAAAAAGGATAATAAGAGACTACAATGAAAAATTACACACCGATAAATCAAATAATCCAGAAGAAATGGATAAACTCTTAGAAACATAACCTACTGAGACTGGCTCGTGAAGAAATAGAAAATATGGGAACAGACCTATAACTAGTAAGAAAATGGAATCAGTAATTAAAAACCTGTCAACAAAGAAAAGCCCAGGACCATATGTCTCCATGAGTGAATTCTACTAAACATTTAAAGAAGAATTGTTGCCAATTCTTCTCAAACTCTTCCCCAAATCTGAAAAATAGGGAACAGTTTCAAACTTAGTTTATGAGTCCAGCATTACCCTGATACCAAAGCCAGACAAGAAAACTACAGACCAATATACCCAATGAGTATAGATGCAAAATTCTTTAACAAAATACTAGCAACTTGAATTCAGCAGTATACTAAAAGGATCATATATCATGACCAAATAAGATCTATTCCTGGGATAGTTCAACACACAAAAACCAATGTGATTCATCACATCAATGGCATGAAGGATAAAAATCACATGATCATCTCAATAGATGCATAAAAAGCATTTTAATAATTCAACACACTTTCATGATAAATACATTCAACAAACTAAGAATAGAAGGAAATTACTTCAACATGATAAAGGCCATATGTGAAAACCCCATAGCTAACATCACACTCAATGGTTAAAAAAAAAACACTGAAAATTTTCCATCTAAGATCAGGAGTCTAAGATCAGGAACAAGGCAAGGATATCCATTCTTACCACTTCTATTCATCATTGCACTGGGAGTCCTAGCTAAGAGCAATTAGACAAGATAAAGAGAGAAAAAAAAAGGCATCCAACTCGGAAAGTTAAATTATTTCTAGTCACATGATCTCATACGTAGAAAACCTAAAGATTGTGCACACAAACACACACAAACTGCTAGAACTAATAAATAAATTCATCAAAGTTACAGGATACAAAATTAACACACAAAAATCAGTTTGTGTTTCTATATACTAACAATGAACAATTCAAAAAGGAAATTAAGAAAACAATCCCATTACAATAGCATCAAAAATATTAAAATACTTAGGAATAAACTTAATAAAGGAGAAACACTTGTACACGGAAAACGGCAAGACATTGCTGACAGAAATTAAAGGCATACACAAATGGGAAGACAACCCATATTCATGAATTAGAAGACTTAATACTGTGAAAATGTCCATACTACCCAAAGCAATCTATAGATTCAGTGCAAACCTTATCAAAATCGCAATGGTATTTTTTGCAGACACATAAAAAACAATCCCAGAATTTATATACCTTCATATGGAACCACAAAGGACTTCTGACAGCCAAAAGAATTTTGAGAAAGAATGAGCTGGAGGCCTCACACCTTTTGACTTAAACATGTATCACAAAGCTATAGTAATAAAAAGAGTATGGTGATGAAATAAAGATAGACATACAAGCCAGAACAATAGAACAGAAAGCCAGATAAAACCCTAAGCATGTACAGGCAAATGATCTTGGACAAGGGTGCCCAGACTACACAATGCGGATAGGATAATCTCTTTAAAAAATTGAATGTTCACATGCAGAAGAATAAAATTGGACCCTATCTTACAGTATACATAAAAATCAACTTAAAATGAATTAAAGACTTAAGCATAAAACCTGAAACTACAAAACTCCTAGAAGAAAACATAGGTGAAATGCTTTATAACATTGGTCTTGGCAATGATTTCTTGGCTATGATACCAAAAGACTGGCAACAAAAGCGAAAATAGACAAATGATGCTACATGAAACTAAAAACACAGAAAAGGACACAATCAATAGAATGAAAAGGCAACCTATGAAATGGGATATTTGGGAACCATACATACAATAAGGAGTTAATATCCAAAATATATAAAGAACTCCTACAACTCAATAGCAAACAAACAAACAAACAAACAAAAATCCATAATTAAAAAATGGGCAAAAGACTTGAGAGACATTTCTCCAAAGAAGACTGACATATGGTACCAGGCATAGGAAAAGACACTCAACAACACTAATCACCAGCGAAATGCAAATCAAAATCACAGTAAGATAGCACCTCATACCTGTTAGGATAGCCATTATCAAGCAAAACAAAACAAAACAAAATAACAAGTGTTTGTGAGACTATAAAGAAACTGGAACCCTTGTGCACTTTTTGTGGGAATATAAATGGTACAACTTCTATGAGAAACAGTACAGAGTTTCCTCAAAAAAATTTAAAAATAAATATCCTATGATCCAGCAATCCCACTTCTGGGTATTATCCAAAAGAATTGGAAACAAGATCTGGAAGAGATATTTGCACTGCCATGTTTATTGTAACATTATTCACAATAGCCAAGATGTAGAAACAAACCAATGTCCATCAGTAGATGGATGGATAAAGATCATGTGGTATATACTTACAATGGAATATTATTCAGCCTTGGAAAAAGGAAACCCTTTCATATGCTACAACATGGATGAATCTTGAGGAAACCATACTAAGTGAAACACACCAGTCATCAAAGGACAAATACTGCATGATTCCACTTACATGAGAAATCTAAAGTAGTAAAACTCATAGAAGCAGAAAGTAGAAGGGTGGTTGCCAGGGGCAGGAGGAGGGAGAAATGAGAAGTTACTGTTCAATGGATTCAATGACTGTTCAAAGAGTTTCAATTATGCAAGACAAAAAAGTTCTAGAGATCTGCTCTACATCCATGTGAATAGTTAACAATATTATACTGTACACTTAAAATTTAAACAGGTAAATCCCATGTCATGTGTCTTTTACCACACACACACACACATACACACAAGTAGGCACAATTACTCTCTCATTTAGCTCTTTTATGTAACATTTAACCATAAAATTTCAGTGACAAGCAACAAACATATATTTTGCTTACACATCTGCAGATTGGCTTGGATTCTGCTGATCTAATCAACACCTGGCAAGATGTGGTTTTCATGCAGGTTAGATCTATAGATCAGTCCTTTTTCTGAGACCCAGGAAATATTCTTCTCATGTTAATGTCAAAAGCACAAAAGGACAAGCCCAATTGCTCGTGAAATATCTGTTAACACCTCATTTCCTCAACAAATTACGGAGACAAACTCTTTAAGACTTGGGTAGGAAATACACTCCGTTAGCTAAGGAGTGTTAGTAAGGGGGAGAGGAGTAATGAAATTCTTCTGGACAATAAATTAATTTACCACACTCATCTTTTGCAATATTTCTGCCAAACCAAGGTCTAACTTGATTCTGATCATAAGTAAACAACAAGACAAATTCATTATAAACAACATTCTACAAGACATCTCACTTGGATTCTAAAAAAAAAAAAAGTCTTTCTCACAGAAAACTAACAAAATAAAAAGACGAGGGAATTTTTTCTAAATTAAAAAAGGCAAAATGCAACACCAGAAATTTGACTGGATCCTGGAATTTAAAAGAAAAAAACTAGGAAAGGCATTTTTAGGGCAACTAGGGTAATTTGAAAATGGAATATATATTAAATAATAATATGTAAATCTTATTAAATTCTTTGAGTGTGATCATGATACGGTGGCTCACACCAAAACATCTTTATCCTTAGGAAATCAATTCTAAATGTTTATGACTGAAATGTCATAATATCTGCAATTTATTTTTAAGTAGTTCATCAAAAAATATATTTATGTATAGGTAGAAAAAGGCAAATAAAAGTATCTTAATAGTTGATTCATATTAGCAATTGATTAATCCAAGCAAAAGATGTGGATAATCATTGTGCTATTCTTTCACCTTTGTTGTAGTTTACTAATATTATATATGTATATATGTTTTTAATATTAAAAGAAAAACAAAGAGAGGGTTGAATTAATCACTTCAAGAATTTATGGAAAATTTAAACTTTGAGAAAAAAAACAGGGTTGCTCCACTGAATTAAGCAGATCAGGGGTTATAAGGATTATATTTGCTAGAGGATTGCTTGGTGGAGCATGCTGGTTGTAAGGTGCATGATAAACCTGGAAGAGTGAGGCTTGACACAGAATTTGACCAATTAGAACATTTATTTAGTGATAGGATTAATTTGATTTGGAGGACTAATTACTATGATAGAGATAACTAAATATTAGAGAAATAATTGTCATTAGACATATTTGTCCAAAATTTTTGCAAATGAAACCGACAAAGGCTTGATCTCCAGAATATATAAGCAGCTCATACGACTTCATAAGAAACAACCAAACAACCCAATCCAAAGATGGGCAAAAGACCTAAACAAGCAATTTTCCAAGGAAGACATACAAATGATCAATAAGCACATGAAAAAAATGCTCAATATCACTAATTATCAAAGAAAAGCAAATCAAAACTACCATGAGGTATCACCTTACACCAGTCAGAATGGCCATCATTCAAAAATCCACAAGTGACAAATGCTGGAGAGGTTGTGGAGAAAGGGGAACCCTCCAACACTGCTGGTGGGAATGCAGTTTGGTGCAGCCACTGTGAAAAACAGTATGGAGAGTCCTCAAAAGACTAGGGATAGACTTACCGTATGACCCAGGAATCCCACTCCTGGGCATATATCCAGAAGGAACCCTACTTCAGGATGACACCTGCACCCCAATGTTCATAGCAGCACTATTTACAATAGACAAGACATGGAAACAGCCTAAATGTCCATCAACAGATGACTGGATAAAGAAGAGGTGGTATATTCCTCTCTCTACTCAGTCATAAAAACCGACAACATAAAGCCATTTACAGCAACATGGATGTTCCTGGAGAATGTCATTCTAAGTGAAGTAAGCCAGAAAGAGAAAGAAAAATACCATATGAGATCACTCATATGTGGAATCTAAAACAAAACAAAACAAAACAAAACAAAACAAACAAAGCATAAATACAGAACAGAAATAGACTCATAGACATAGAATACAGACTTGTGGTTGCCAAGGGGGTGGAGGGTGGGAAGGGAAAGACTGGGATTTCAAAATTGTAGAATAGATAAACAAGATTATACTGTATAGCACAGGGAAATATACACAAGATCTTATGGTAACTCACAGAGGAAAAAATGCGACAATGAATATATATATGTTCATGTATAACTGAAAAATTGTGCTGAACACTGGAATTTGACACAACATTGTAAAATGATTATAACTCAATAAAAATATTATATTGTTAAAAAAATAAAGAAAAGAAAAAAGAAAAAAAAAGAAATATTTGTCCAAGAATCCTAAAAAAAGGGATAGAAGGCAGAATTTTGGGGACCATGGTGCTTCCACACTTCCTGGTAATTGTGACACCTGGTAAAACCCAAGGAGTCATTTACACAGTCATCCCTCCACCTCATGTTGCCCTGCATGGAAATAAAATCTCCTGGTTTCTGTGAGTTACTCCTCTTAGCAAAGGCACCCTCGAGTCAACTCGAGTTCTTCACCATATCCCCAAGAAACACAGTGCATGTTTCTTGTAAATAAGTTTGATAAGGCTCATTAAGAATTTGATCCTGTTCGAGCATCAAATTCTCACTTTGCTTCCTATCCCAGAAGAATTTATCTCGTGGCCCTAGGTCCCTGTTCAGGGAGAAGCAAGTGTAAAAACAAGAGCAAACTAGAGCAAATGCAAACTCGGCTGTGAGCATGCACATCCCTGGAGTGACTGTTTTCTAATCCACATCCAATAAATTCAGCAAGTATCTTCTGTTCTGCCTTCTCTTTTGGGAACTGCAGTCTGTCCTGATGAGGCGTCTGCTCATTAATAGGAAGGAGAGTTTAAAGACTTTGTATTGCTTAATTCTCATTTTTCGACAAAAAGGAGAAAGCCACTATTCTAAAGAAGGATAATGTCAAGCAGAGAATATATTTTATCTCTCAAGCCTGTGGGTTCAAAATCTCAGGCGCTTCAGGGATGAAATTTGAGACGGGTCCCCAGGACACGGAGGGCAAGGAGAAACCGAAGGAAGAGGCAGGTCACACCAGTTTTCCTAAGCTTTTTCACAGAGGCTTTACCTGGGTTTGGCCATGTATACCATCTAGTTAATCTTAACAACAAATTACTCTCTGGAAGCTGTACCCTCGAAACGGCACCCACCGTGTGTACGGTGCGCCGAACATACATTCTAAGGACACAGGCTGCGGAGGGAGCGTCCCCTCCCGCCCCGCCCTCATGCTCTGATTGGTTGGTGCAGCTCTCAGCTGTCAGGTCAACAGGTCACGTCCTCCCGATGACCTGCTTCTCCACAACCCGGTTCGTGACCAGCTCTGACTGTCTTACACGCCCCTTTCTTCTGAAACGAGTCCGAGTGGTCAGCAAAAGGTTTCATTCACCTGGAGGCTAATTTGGCCGCTCTTTGGCGGCGGCACTGAAGGCAGACATCACGGATCCAATACAGGCCTGAAAACACAGATTAAGACAAGGATTCCCAAAATAAATAACAACTTTTCGCACTGAGAGCTGCGCAGTGCGAACTCCTGATTTATGAAGTCCCCGAGGCTCAGGGTGTTCACTTGTGTCCTCAGGTGATTTAATCGAGATGACACGTTAGCAGAATCATCAGATAGGACCACGCAACACTGTGTGTGGATGATGGCCCGGGGGCCTCCCTGTGAAGCAGTAATGGCATCCGAGGCCATCCTATTTTGGAGGACAACTTTTCTCCTTAGAGATTTCAGTGTTCACTGAAGACAGGCTTTGCTGGCTATTAAAGGCTTGCTAGGTGAACGCAGTAAGGGCTGCTATGTGTGCTGTGAGGACCTCCCGGCTGACGGAGGAGGCAAAGGCAGTCCCCAAATGATCCTACCAAGTGCCCATCGGGCCTCTCATGAGGAGAGGGAGGGTGCTGTGGGGCGGCTTCTCCCCTGTGCCTAGGGAAAACTCAGCGTGCAGTGGCCCAAATAGGTAGACGCCATGGCCAAAGATTTGTGCCACATCACCAATAGGTCCCACTCAGGGCTACCCAATAAATACTCGGGTGGTGGGAACAGTCAGTGCCACACTGGCTACCATCCTTTAATATGAGAAAATGACAGTACATATCTGGTGTTACCCATCCCAAACTCCTGGTGCAATTGGTTTGGTTCTGTATAGGGGTACTCCTCTGTTCCAAGTAGACACGCCACTTAGTCAAAGTGGGAGTTTGAGCCATGATAGAGCCTTCATAGGAAGGGGCATTCTTATCATGACCTGCTATTGCTTTGTGAGAGGTTCTACTTGAAGGAGCGTCGTGTGTACTGCTAGGAACTGTTGCTCTCTGGGGGTGTATAAAGTTTCTGCTCCCTTCCATAATGGGACCGAATTCCTAGGGGTACTATCTCCTTCTCTTGTCTCTGCCTGAGTGCCTCACCCAAACCTCCTGGACTCCCAGACACATCAAAGTCAAATGGCAGCCCTGCTTGGGAGAGATGCTCAGAGCTTTCATCTGCTTCAGGAGTGTTTTTGCTTCTCAAAGGCTGCTTGCTGCTTTGATCCCCAGTCCTCACATGTTCACATTAGATCATCAGTGTAGTGCATCCATGTCCCTCATGTGGGGAAGGGACAGATCTCAGGGTACTATCCCATGATGTACTATAGGGCTGTATAGGTTGCCTTGGGGAAGCACTTGAAAGGTACATTGTTGCCCCTCCCATGTGAAGGTAAATCAGTCTTGAGGGGATGTACTAAAAAAAAAGCACCTGCTAAGTCCAGCACAACGTGGTATATACCAAGGTATCACACTGGGCACAGCCACACAGATGGAGGGCACCACCTTGTTGAGTTCTCGTAGCCCGCGGCTACCTGCCATGAGCCCTCCACCTTTCTTACCAGCCATTCCGGGCTGTTGAAAGTACTTTGGGCAAGGTGTACAATATCGATTTGGTGTAATCCTTGGATAGATTCTCCTATTTCCTCGTGCCCTCCAGGCGATATTATTTGACACTTAACATTCTTTGTGGTGACGGCAGAGTTGATAGTTCCTGGCTGGCATTTGCCCTCAGCACTGATTTGATGACACTAAGCCCAGGTGAAATTCACCAACACGGATTTGTAGAGTTTGACCTTGTAAGATATCAATGCCCAATGTGTTCTCTGGTATTAGAGGAATAAAAAGCTCACATTCTCGTGGAGGAGAACACCTGATTTGTAGTTTCAAAGGGAACTCCATGATCATAATCATTTGTCCTCTGTGACCATCAGTAATGCTGAAGGGGCCAGAAAACCTCTGATGGTCACTATGTATTAAAGCTCCATTGTCAACCAGAGACACCCCCTGTTGTTTATTTCTGGGGGAGGCAGTGAAGAGTGAGCTCAGTGTGAGGCCTCCCACTGTCTCCAAGGCCCTCACCTGGAGGAATCTCAGCCTGCATCTTATATCTGGGACATGAGAGGCACCCACTCCAAGTAGGACTGTGTCCTCGAGGCCTCTGCCAGAGCAGTAGGAGCAGGTGGGGCAGGTCTGAACTTCTGTCTAGGTTTTAAGGCTCTGCACAGGCCAAACAACATGGTGCCAGGTTGTGGCTCTATCTTTTCAGGTGAGGTCCAGCAGCAATGAGGTTAAACTACATTGGCTTCCAGGTTACATTTACCAGACCCTTTCCAGCCAATTAAGATAGACTTCGGCTTCTCAAGTTTCCTGTCTTGGGTCCTCTCCACAGCCTGTACCATTCCTGAGTTTTGTCAGGTTCCCCCAGATCCACAATGGGTTACCCAGCATCACATGTGTTTTGCCCTCCACTGGGCTCAGGATGGGTATCAGCATCCCACACCAGATGCTGGGGCAGACTGGAGTATCTTGGCTTTCATTCCTGCAGTGAATGTGGCCCAGTCATGGCTTCAGAGACAGGGTCACAGATGACCTGTCCCATTTCCAACTCCCTAAGGAGTTGTTGCACCTCATCTATAGGTTTCCATGGCCCCACATAACCCCCAAGCCCACGTAGGCGCTGCACGTGGGCAAGGTGGTGACGTTGCTAGTGTCCTCTGCCTCCTGCCTGGTTACAGAAATAGCATCACCCTCCTATCCGATAGCCACACCAGCCATGCCTGGCTCCTTTCCCTGGGCGTTTGCTGGCACTTGGCAGCCAGCTCAACAAGCTCAGCTGGAATACATTCTCTCATCATGAACACTTCCTGAATCGGGGTTGCCCGCTGGCTGGGGTTGCTGCTCCTGGGCTTTTGAATTCCTTTGTGTTATGGGCCAGATCGCATGGGGAGTTTTGTCTGTCTTACTGTCAGTAACTGCAACATCCTCCTATTCCCTCTCCTCGCTTTCCCGGGGATTCCACCTGCGCTTCCCATCCCAGATGCCCTGCCTGCTCCAGGGAGACTGTTCTCTTCTGGGTGGGTGCCTCCCATGCTTCAGGTACAGGATGCCAGCCAGGCAGGGCCGCTGGAGGTCATGGGAGGTCTCACCCTGAGCTCACTATCTGCTGGTCCCCCAGAAATAAACAAATGGTGACAGCTCTGGTTGACACCGGAGCCAAATGTACTGTAGCGCATGGTGGCCTCAGAGGTTTTCTGGTCTCCTCAGCCATCAATGACCTCCTCTCTGAAAAACTCACCATTTTTTGGTTAATTTAAGCTCTGGCAGTAAAATTGCTTTAAAGTCATTTGTTAGTGCTTACCTAACATAACCTTTGGATTCAAAGGCACTTGAACAGTACAACCAACTTATGAGAAATATCCACTTGGTCAAAGATAGCTTTATCTGTAAAGTGAAGTTGGACCACTTCTGGCTTTTTCATTTCTTGATTCTTTCAGTCCCTTATACATACATCCATTTATTGCACACCCTTCTGTCCTAAACATTTTTATTAGTTTCAGGGAGTCTCTGATGTTGATTCTAAAAACCATAGCCTCAAAAAAAATTGCTTCTCAAAGAGGGCTAGAACCAACAAAATCCCACCTTCTTCCCCTTCTCCCTCATCAGATACACATACACACACCTTCAAAGGGATTCCTTGATTGACAGGCCATCCAAGTCTCTCTAAAGCAAGCATCATGTTCTTCCAGACCAATGCCAACCCTGATCCCAAATTTCAAGGTCTTAAAGCCTTTACCACTACTTGTGGTCCAAGGAAACAGGACTAGGAAATCTCACTTGGTGTATAGAAAACACTTAACCCGGCAATTTTTAACTTCAGTTGAGAAATCTAAAGTCCCCTTTGAAAACCCAAGTGCCATTCTACACCTTAGAAAAGTATACTGGGTCTGCTTCATGGACAAAATAAGTCTTACTTCTCAAGACCAGGAGCAGACAGATAAAATCGTGGTGGACCCAGAAGGGGCATGGAAATACAAATGGACTTGCCTCCATCAAGGGCACTCCTATGCTCCATCGAGAAGGATCCTGAGTAAAGGAACTGTGTATAAAATGACCAGAAGAAAACTGTCTTTGGGCTCAATCACTCTTAAGTTATAGAGGAGAAAGGCCAAAAGGCTTAGGTTCATAAAATTACTGGAGAGCAGGTTTGAGATTAGAATTGACAGCTTATGTTCTCAGTCCACCATTTTATTTTTTTAGACTTTATCCTCCATTTTAAGTATATCTATGGCAAAATCAAAAAAAAAAATCGAGCATCAATCCATATATAGGAGTTTGACTCTCTGCTCCCATCCATTCCTTTTCATTCTTTTACAATTGTTTCTTCAAATCTTGAACACTATTTTAAACATCTATAAGTAAAAAGCTTGAGGCGTAGGAGGGTATAGCTTAGTGGTAGAGTGCGTGCTTAGCATGCACAAGGTCCTGGGTTCAATCCCTGGTACCTGCATTAAAATAAATAAACCTAATTACCTCTCCCCAGAAAATAAATAAAAATGATTTTTTTTAAAAAGCTTAATTTGGATTGTTCTGATTTCTAGAATAAACTTCTATTGCCATCTGCCTCTAAATCAAACATTCTTCAGACCAAATATTGATGTTTTGTTCCTTATTTAATACCATCAACACCATCAATCATTTTTTTCAATAAAGAAAGGAGACAGGCAAGAAAATATTTTCCTTAGCTCTTCAACGTTAGGAATATCAGATTTCACATGATCAAACTGCCTTGTTGCTATAATATTATTAAAAATTCTTCTTAATAGACATGATAAAAGAGAGGGCACTTTCCGTAAATGTCAGTGTAGACAGTACAGGCACATACTATACACATATACAGGTACAGCCACTGTGGAAAACAGTATGGAGATTCCTCAAAAGACTAGGAATAGACTTACCATATGACCCAGGAATCCCGCTCCTGGGCATATATCCAGAAGGAACCCTACTTCAGGATGACACCTGCACCCCAATGTTCATAGCAGCACTATTTACAATAGCCAAGACATGGAAACAGCCTAAATGTCCATCAACAGGTAACTGGATAAAGAAGAGGTGGTATATTTATGCAATGGAATCCTACTCAGCCATAAAAACCAACAACATAACACCATTTGCAGCAACATGGATGCCCCTGGAGAATGTCATTCTAAGTGAACTAAGCCAGAAAGAGAAAGAAAAATACCATATGAGATCACTCATATGTGGAATCTAAAACAAAACAAAACAAAACAAAACAAACAAAGCATAAATACAGAACAGAAATAGACTCATAGACATAGAATACAGACTTGTGGTGGCAATGGGGGTGAGGGGTGGGAAGAGATAGACTGGGATTTCAAAATTGCAGAATAGATAAACAAGATTATACTGTATAGCACAGGGAAATATATACAAGATCTTATGGTAGCTCACAGAGAAAGGAATGCGACAATGAATATATATATGTTCATGTATAACTGAAAAATTGTGCTCTACACTGGAATTTGACAGAACATTGTAAAATGATTATAAATCAATAAAAAAATGTTAGAAAACACAAAAAACATAAACATATACATGCTATATGAAAAACATACTTTATAAGATGTATGGGTAAAAATAAACAATAAAAAGCAAAGAGGATATCATGGCACCACCACTTTCTTACAATGTTTACCACACAAGATGTCAAGAATAAATAAATGAGCATTGGATAAAAATATTAAGAGTTTTAAATTCTGCTAATTACTCTTTAGTACCACACATTTATAAAGTATCTGTGTATATAAGAAACTTTTTAATCTACAAAATATACTGTAATTCATAAAACTGCAGCCTACCAAGAAATATTATTCTGAGATCCTGAGTTTGAGTTTTCTGACTAAAAACTGTAGTTAGTTGAAGCCACAGATGCTTCGAGTCTCCTGCAAAGTGGCTACATTGGTGAAAAGAGAACAAAGGAGTGTTTTCAAAAACAAAAGGACCCCCCGAAAAATAACTCTCTAAAAGTCTATGAAAAGCACTCCAGGCTTATGCACAATGGAATGCTGATTTGGAAAAGAGTATAAGAAAGGACAATGACAGATTAAAACTCATTAAAATTAAATCAGTTCAGTGTGTGTCCTTAGCTAAAAGGAAAATGATTCTTTTGCAAAAACACGTATGCTCCTTTTTTTTAAGCCCCTTCATATGCAGTAGTCCAACAAGATACTTCTCAGGTATATTAATGTCTATTCCTAGTTCTACAGTGTTGGATTCTACCAAAAAAAAAAAAAAATACCAAGGCATCCAGCCATCCAGGACATATGAAAAGCTTTGTAGGAGAGACTTTGGCCATGAGCCACTGGGCTGAAACAAAAAGCAGGCAATACTGTCATGATGGTCTCTGTGGGGTTTTATGTAGAATTCTAATTAACCAACCCTCATTTTCTTTTCAGATATCGGGGGAGGGGGGAAGAAAAAACATTCTGACTAACATTTCCTAAGGAATTTGGAAGGAAACTATGAATTTATATGGGGCATACATTAGAGGGACCTCCCTGCAGACTCTTTGGGAGACGATTCGAGCATCTGTTTAAAACACTTTAAGTCTTGAAATTGAAATGCCACTCATTAGAAACTGAAAAATCTGGAAAAAAGCAACTTACAAAACAGAAAACTGTAGCATTTCAGAGTCTTGGGGTGGATCACGAAGAAGTCTAGATGATAAATGTTTGAAACGCAGACCCCTTTGTAAGTCCCTATTTAATGGCCATTGCCTGGCAAACTGTCAGCTCCAGGAAGGACCAGTTAGTGTTGACTTGTTCACCCCTCTTTCCCAAGGGTTAGCTTGGTGGCCAGCACTCAGGAGGGGCCAATAAATATTTTGTTAAGTTTTTCCTAGTAACTTCTTTCTCATTTTAGCAAGAAATGGAGGAAATGAACTAGATCAGCAAACCTCAGTGGAGGACTAGAAGGCTTTTGACAGAGGAGCAGAAAAAGAAAGCAGAGAAGTAAATCCTCATGCCTCTGTTACTGCTGCTTGGAGTTTTCTCCCTTCTGTTTGCAAAAGCCAAAAACAAACCAAACAAAGGGGAAAAAACCCTCATGATAATAACAGTAGTAATAGTGGCAAAAGATGAGAGAACACACAGATGCATTACCCAGATTCCTCAGATTTTTAATAAAGCATCACCTCTGTGTGATTTGGTTTAGAAGCCAATAATCTGCTGGGGAATCTGTGAATCACTTGCCTGTGTATTTTATAAAAATTTGTAGGCAATCAATCAACACAATGATGGGCATCAGAATGCCATGTTTATTGCTGTTGTTGTTTGTCAGTACTCATGTATTAGAACCTATAAAGTCTGCTTAAAAATTTGAAACCAGGAATGATGTCCACACACAGGACGAGAAGGCTGCAATGTAAAACCAAACATGGCACTATAGGATGTTTCAATTTTAGGCACCTGTTCATTTGAAAAACATCTGGGGCAACCAACATGCGTGAAACACAGAAGCCCCAAAGACTCCCAGAGAGGCTGGTGCCTGTGCCTGCCTGTGAGTTATTCCAAGCCAGTATCTTGATGTTAACATGCTTTCTCTGGCTTTGGTAATTATTCCACTAGGCTGCGTAAAGCCTGTTTTCACATGGGAACACAATTACCATAGGTAATTGTGTGTAAGCAAATATCTACCCTTCCATTGGGTAGTCACATCATCACCCACGTTCCAAAGCACCAGACTCTGTTTGCAGGGATACACTTGACATGTTATTGTTGACATAATTAGCATGCTTAGGGTTTTTTAAAAATGTATAAATGCATCAAATTTTCACTAGAGACTTTTGTTCTCGTCAAAGTCTCTACCATAACAACCTGTGAATTACAATAGAAGGTAATTGGAACACAGTGTTCAATAGGAGCCTGTTGAAATACAGAGCTACCTCGCTAGAGCATTAACTAGGGAGACAGGTGCAGATTTCCAAGCTCTCTCTGTCATTTTCCTGAGTTTCTGTTCACACTGTAACTACAGAAGTTCAAGTGCGTGAGCCTGAGCTAGTCACAGTGAATGACGGCACAAACACATTAAAAGCAAGGAGCGTTCCACATAATTCAGACAAAGCAATTCAAAGCACAATACAGAATTCAGAGACTTTCAGTGCTCACTTGTCTGCACTGAAAGCAGCAAGAGCAATATTGAATTTATTTATTTGCATCTTGATCCAAACACTGTAAATGCACCTCCCAAAGTGCAATAATACAACGGGATTTTTAAAAAGCAACTTCAGAACTCTGGGGAAAAAAAAGAAGAAAAAGAAAATGAAGTCAGAGGTGAAATTAACACATGAAATGCATACCACGAAGTCTGAATGTGGCACCGAGCTTAGCAGTTAACACAGAGATAATGCACGATGTCCTCGTTCAGCAGAAGTGCAGTTTCTGGTAAGAAGACTGATGTTACCAAATTAATTGTATCTGGTTTAGAAAGGTACCTTGTGATTTATATTCTCCACTGGATTTCCACTAACAGTAGCTAGTGTTAGTCAAATTTTGAATTACCCAATAACATGTTAACAAGAGGAAATTTTTGGTCATGACCAACAACTGTTCCTAGAATAGCAATTATTAAAATGCATTACACATGAACTGTTGTTTCATGAAATTCTTGTTTAAATATATATATTATATTTAAATATATATACATACAGGGTTACAGGGTTGTGAATTTTTTAAAATTTCTTTCTTTATTACAGGTTATGGCCCTTTTTTAAAGGTTGAAAGCCCCTGAGCTAGTCTGCGGAAGTCTCTCCTTCCTTTCACTGGGCAGCAACAGGAAAGCAGACATGAAAATTGCAGAGAATTGAGAAGAGAAAGAGAGAGGTCTAGGGGATGCGTATAGCTCAAGTGGCAGAGTGCTTGCTTAGCATGCAAGAGGTCCTGGGTTCAATTCCCATGACCTCCTCCAGGAATAAATAAATAAACCTAATTACCTCCCCCTCCAAAAAAAATTAAAAAAAAAAAGACTTAAAAAGAGAGAGAGAGGTCTGTGCTGCAGCGCCTTGCTCAGTGAGGAAGGCAGCTGTACATAGATGAGGCAGGCTCTCTGGAGTGTTCTGAGTGAGGTTTTATAGCCGCAGCAAGTCCCCAAAGAAAATCATCTTCAACTGCTCTCCTGCTATTACTTTTGATGAATTTTAATTAGTAGTATTAAGAAGATAATAGATATCAAAGTTATTTTTAAATCACAAGTCAGTAGTAATATGGACACCTGCTTCACAGCCCAGCTCAGGTGAACTGGAACCGGGTAACTGTTCAGCCCCAAGCCTCCCAGGCACAAGCGACTCCCCCAGCCCATTCCACATGCCTCCGCTGGGGCCCTGACAACATTCTTCTATGCGCATCCATCTCCTTCACTAGACAGAGAACCTTCAAAGATAGAGGTTGTGACTTTCGAGCAGCAATCACGCTCCCTGGCACTTTGCAAATACTCAAAGCACATTCGTGGGGGGGAATGAATGCATGAATGAGTAACTGAATAGTCAGTGTCACTCCTTTATTTCTCTGATGCAATCAAAATTTGTTTTCAGAATGAGGAATCCCTGTTATTCCAAGATTCTACAATACTTTCAGAATTGAGAGAGAAAGGGGCTTTTTATGTTAACTTCATCTATTCGAATTTTTTAAATTTGTCATTTACACTCATCAAGGACGGCTGATCAGTTTCAACTCATGTGCTGACACTTAGGGACTGGCGGCAGCTCCCGGGAGCACCAAGTGATGAAAGATTCTGAGGCTGGCTCAGGGCCAAGCTGGCAGAAGTGAACACCAGGGTTGTGGAGCACATGAAGAGATGACAATGGCCCACATAGCACCTATCTGTCGTCCGAAGACCCAAGTACTCATCTGTAACAGATAATGAAAACTGGTTTTGTTTAAGTTGTGCTCCCCATCTTCCCAGCTCCTCTGAGAAACCAGCTGACTATAAGGAGTTTGGGAATAAGCAAGGTAACCTCATGATTACTTCACTCCCACTTTATCATTTACAGTAACAGATGGTACAACCATTAGTTCCAAAGTGGGAGAGATGACAATGGAATTCATTATATATACAATCTCTTCTCCCCAGAATGGAACAGAGGAAGAGAAAGAGCAGTTACATCAAGATTGTAACTCCTAAAACAGGTATTTCATAATTGCTACTTAACAGCAATTTTAAAAAATGAAGTGAGCAGCAGTGGTAGAGTCGACTCGTCAAAATTTGCACTGTTTGTTATTTCTTGATAGGCGGCCATCCCTCTGTTTCCTCCAGGATCTGCAGGGTTGAAACAGGGTAACCTGCAGTCTTAAACGGTACAAGAGATACACATTTCAAAGAGGGTCTTTTGTTTTGCATCGTTTTTCTTAGATCCATGTTTATATCCAAGATATTTGTGAAGTAGAAAGCAATGCACTCAGGAGGAAATTATTTGCAAACCAAAGAGAGAATTCAAAATTATGGGTCAGAGCCATTTGCTTGCAGTTATAATGAAAATTCATGGTTAAATTCCAGAAAACTGCTTGATCATTAAAGCATTCTTTGTGGTGCCTTACCTGAGAAATTAGATAATGGACTCTTAATCTCACTCATACCTCCAAGTCGTTCTGAAAAAAGGTAAGTTGGTGACATTCGGAGAAGTCGTGCTAATGTCCTCCGAGGGTGCAGAGACACTTCCCGAGAGAAAGCGGGCAACAGTGGAAGCTGCTAGAGCCAAGTCCAAACTCATTCTGCTCACCGCACAACAGGCCAGTAAACCAGGAGATGAGGTGGTGGGGCAAGGAATAACGACTTTATTATGAAAGCCAGCAGACCAAGAAGATGGGGGACTAATGTCCTAGAGAATCATCTTCCCCAAGTCAGAATTTAGGCTTCTTTTATGCTAAAAGGGGAGGGCGTGTGGTTGGTTGTTGCAAACTTCTTGGTGTCAGAATCTTTTGTTCTTGCAGCTGTTCACATGGGTCAGATCAGGATGTTCCTGTAAACCTGTAACATAACAAATGCTGTTTTCTATTCTGTAACTTTTTATCTCTGTATGAATGGTAAAGTGTTATACCCTTAAAGGTCAGAGCCTTGAGAATAGGCTATCCTGTATATTTCAAGCTATAGGCACCATTCTTTTACCAACGGTGCAGAAGCAGCCTGATTAAGCACAGGTTAACAGAGCACAAGGTTAAAGCCAAAGGAACAGATCTAATATGGAGTCAGAATTGTTCTTTCCTGTTACATGTCCCACTCTGGAAAGAGAGGACCTTTGTATAGAACATTTAATGAAATCTTAAAAAAAAAAATTGCAAAGCCCATTCAGGATTTCGTTTAATTCTACAAGAGCTCTCCCCTTGTCCCACCCTCATGGCCTCAGACTGCAAGGAATGTGTAGAAAGCAACACTCAGGCACCGAACTATAGCTGAGAGAAGGAAGGCCACTGATTCAGGGAAGGAGACGATGGATAAATAAAAGATCTGGGTGGAGCCCAGCAGGTTAAACACGGGCAGGGTTGGAAGGAACAGATGATAACAATGCAAACCTACTACAATCAAAAGGAAAGAAAGAAAGAGGGAGAGGAAGAGAAGAGACCGTACAATGCAAAGACAAGGTCAGAACTGAGTCTGGTCGTCTGGAAGGAAAAAAAAATAAAAGCACTAAAAACAGGAGCTGTTGGAAAAAATGCATTATTAAAAAAGTAATGAGAACACAGCTTCCGTAAACGGAGAGCCCAAACAAAGGTGACAAACAGCAACAGCAAAATGAAATTAAAAGAACCATAATAAATAAATTAAAAACAAGAAAAAAGAAAAGTGTACATGATTAAAAATCAAATTCATCACTCAGTGGAGGAGTCTTCAAATTTTCCTGTGAAGAGTGTGATAGTAAATACGTTAAGCTGTGCAGACCACACATCTTCAGTCACAGCTGTTCATCTCTGCTGTAATGAATTATATTTGTAACGTATTAACATTCATGAGGTGTTTAGAACAGGGCCTTGACCTAGTAATTGGCTGTTACTATCAGCACTATCAGGGCGCATCCAAATTAAGTCACATAACTAAAGATAAAGAGAGAGAAAATCATTGCGGTACTGAGGCAGAAGAAGTTATCCTGAGTGGGGGAAATCATCCTGATCCCATGCTTTTTCACAGCAATATTTAATACCAGAAGTCGACAGAATGGCATCTGCAACATACAAAGGCACGACGTGTGTAACCAAGAATAGTATCCCCAGCCCAGCTGCTCACACAGAAAGGCAATAAGTGATATTCTCAAATATGAAAGAACTCTAGAGCATGAGGAATTCATAATCCCTTGGCTAAAAAAACAAAGTCAATAAAAATTTTAAGACAAATGCCAGTAAAATCCAACCAACCAAGTGATAAATTAAAAAGCAAACTAAGTAATGGAAAAGTCATGGTAAAAGAACTGGTCCTGAGCATTGCTTCCAGTTAAATAGAGAACTCGGATTGATCAACAGAGGAAATCATGTTTGCAGGACACAGTGTTAGTGCTACAATGCTGACAAAGAAAGATAATTCAAAACAAAAGTCAGGAGGCAGAAGGTGGGAAGGAAAGGAAAAGTGATGAGAAGGAGAAGTTTTATCATTTCATCTTTCCTATCAGGTTGCCTGTCAAACACTATTTAAAGTTGAAATACGTAATTTAAGAAAACTATGATTCCAATCTTGTAAGAGCTTTTATACATTAATGGGATGACAGAAGACTTATTCTTTCTTTTTTTTTTTCCTTAAGGGGGAGGTAATTAGGTTTATCTATTTATTTATTACTTTTGGTGGAGGTACCAGCGATTGAACCCAGGACCTCGTGCATGATACACACACGCTTTACCACTGAACTATACCCTCCTCCCCCTGCTTATTATTTCTTATTGATTAGAAACATTGGCGATTCCTCAAGTTTCACTTTAGCTTCTTTTTCTTTTAAAATTTAAATAAAATTAAATGTGCTATTTTATACAGAGGATGATTGCATTATTTCAAAATCATGTTTTGTTTAGCCATTCAACCATCTGTCTATTCACCCCGTATATGACCAGAAAAAGATGCACAGAATGATATTCACCAAATTATTTTTAGGTGGTTCAAATTTAAGGTGATTCTTGATTTCTTCTTGGTACCTTGCTTGGTTGTGGTTTTTATAAGCAATATGTGGAATTCCCAGGTGCCCACCAAAATTTTTTCGTATGTCTTGTCTGCACCCATGGCTAAGCCATGTTTCCCAACCTCTCTCTCACAGTTACATGTAACCATGGGCCTAAGTTCTCTTCAGTAGATTGTAAGCCAAAGTTCAACTTCCACCTGGCATGACCTTTGATGTCCTCCTCCTTCCTGCCTGGTGAGCGGAGACAACTTAGAAAGCATGTACTGTAGATCACAGATGTGCCAGCCCAGGAGTCTGAGAAAGTCTATGGAACAGAGGCACAGAACAGCCAGAAATGCCCACCTTGGTTGTGTTACATGGGAGAAGAACAATGGTTGTGTTCATTAAGCCATGTTATTACAACTTCCATAACAGAGCATCCTATTTTTTTGGTATAATTAATGTAAGTATGCAAAATTATAGTCAAAATAAATAAATAAATCATAAGCCAATAATCTAAAAATAGAATCAAACTAATCTAACAAGTAAATAAAATCCAGGTGAAACTCCTGGCACATAGTCACAGATTCCAATTAGTCTGGCAGCAGTGTGAGGATGAATGTAGCTGCCACCATCATGACGGAGGACAGTGGAGGATGGATGGACTTCACCAGCTGAGACACCGAGTGGTAATGGCACTTAGTGGTCTCATAGAGTTTCTGAATTGAATTCATCTTTGAGACTTGTTTGTTTTTTAGAGGTAGTCTGGGTTATGGTGTTTGAGATTAAATTTTAAAAATGTTTTCTCTAAATTCAGAAGAATACTGGCCTCTAATATCATGATCCTTGCTACTCAATCAGATATTTCACTTGGTTCTAACTAAGCTGTTGGATCTAGACCAACCTATGTTCTCTAAACACTGTTTCACAGCATTTTGAAAATTATTTTTGATGTAGATCCTTTTTACATAGATTAATTAAACACCTATGTCCAGAACATGGTCTGGGATATAACACCAACATCATAAGCCAATAATCTAAAAATAGAATCACCCCATTTATCGTGCTTTTGACGTGTAATAAGAGACTACAGCTCCATGTCAGGGTACAGGGCTACTGAAGGCCAGTGAAATGATTCAGACCATTTAGCTACTAATCCTGGAATCAAAGTGTCTATACAGAAAGACTACGTGAAAACTGAAGGGGGTCTCAAGAGGCCATTTGGTCCAGGCTCTTCCAAATAAGGTATCAAATACTTTTCATAAACTTTTTAATGAAGCTGCAGGATGACAGGTTTCCAGCGTTTATTTATCACCAGAGATAAATGGTTTTCAAAGAATCACTGAGGAGAGGAACATGGGAGGTTAAACTAAAATCTCTCATTTAGTTCTCTTCACATATAGGCCCCTGAAAAATATTTTTTGAACTCCAAAAGTTTTTTTTTTTAATTTTATGAAAGAACAAATTGGAATATGCAAGGCATGAGAACCCTAAATGTCTGGCTCACTTCCTCTTAAGAAATAAAAATCTTTCAACAACATGTTTATAAATTACAAGCCAGACACAAATACTAATTTCTCAGTCCAGAGATATCCAATTTCCATTATAATGCATTTAAATCTCTGCAAACAAGAGTGGTTTTAGAAATCACGCCAGTCTCAGATGTCTAAAACAATGTCGCCTGATTCTTTTCCGAAGTTAACTTTATACCAATTAGCTATTATTTCTGGTGAGTACTCAGCCTCCTCAAAGATAACCATTCCACTCCCTTTATTCCTGACTGTCTTATTAATTTTGACATTTTTCCTTTTATGCATTAAGGTAGCAATAGCAGCACAATCAAATTCATCAAGTCGAGAAAGATACTTCCAATTCGAAATCTAATTAATTTTTCATGTTCATTATCTTTTAAGAGTGTTTCCTGCAAAAGGACATTATCTGCTCCTCTTTTCATGATAATTGATACAGTTCTTTCCCCACTCTTTTATTTTTTTCTGATAGGTGAGGAAAGACCTTTTAATACTTATACTTACAATCTTGCCAATAACTTTTTAAAGGAAACGTATTAAATATGCCATTCAAGAAGTATAATGTGTTACAAAAATCAGATCCATTAGAATAAGAAACTCATTAAAGGGTAAGATTAAAGAGTTTACAGAAGTACACTGTTCTTTTATAAAGCACTGAATTATTAATGTGAAACATGGTGACATCCATTACCCTTGTATTTTTAAGCAATCATATAAACAAGAACATTATTTTAGTAAAAAATATAACAAACAATACACTCAATATTTTTAAACATTGACTCCAAGTAGGATATAATAAACTAGTTTAAAGAAAAAATAAATGTTAGAAGAAAACCATGAGGGTGTGTCTGTGTGTCCATGTGTCTGTGTTTTAGCAAAGAAAGGGAAATATTCTGAACAGTCAAAGCTACTTCATGTACCTAAAGATTCAGCTGTGCACTAAAAAGAAATAAATAGTAAACAAAAACAGTCTTTCTCGATCTACAATGAGGTTACATCCCGATAAACCATTGTAAATTGAAACTATTGTAAAGTCGAAAATGCACTGAATATACCTAACCTACTGAACATCATAGCCTAGCCTACCTTACACGTGCTCAGACATTTACATTAGCCTACAGTTGGGAAAATCATCTAATGCAAAGCCTATTTTATAACAAAGTGTTGACTATCTCATGTACTTTATTGAATACTGTACTAAAAGTGAAGAAAAGAATTGGTTGTCTGAGTAGAGAATGGTTGTAAATGTATCACCCTTGGGATCACATGGCTGACTGGGAGCTGCTGTCGCTGTCCAGCGCCCTGAAGGAGTCTCATACCACACATCGCTAGCCTGTGGAGAGATCAAAATTCCAAGTATGGTTTCTACTGAAGTTATATCGCTTGTACACTGCCATAAAGTTGAAAAATCGTTAAGTCGGGGACGGTGTCTTATATAAAATAATAACAACTTTTAATGTTAGCATTAAAAAGGCAGAAGTGGGTGAAAGTTTGCCATTTGGTATTGGAAAACAATTCTTTATTTATAATATATATACCTACTATGTATGTCTGCTTAAGGTATGCCTGAGGTTATGAAAGTGTCCCAGCATCCATCCTCAGCCCACCTACCCTGATGGGCCAGAAAGCTACATATAACTAAGAGTGAGAGGACAGTCATGTTGTCAACGAAAAGAAAAGAGACTTCTATATATCCAGAGGGAAGGCAGTACAGTGGGGATAAGTCAGCTGAAATGAACGGAATCCCAGCTTCTGGGCCAGCAGGTCCTGTAAAACAATGCCTGGGCTAAAAAGAAAACAGAGGTGGTGAGAGTGGGAGAGGGAAGAGCATGTGCCAGAGGAGGCAACTGCTTTTCAAACTTGAACTCAGGACAGTTGCTTTTCTCTTCAGGGTATGGGTATGCTGAGTCCCCGAGAAATGATTAGTTTAGGTCAACCTGGGTTGCCTCACAAGTCAGAAATGAAGAGAACGTCCAAATGGAAGCTTGGTAAGGCTGGCTAAATGTAGACTACAGTTTTCTTCACTTTTCATGCTCACTATTTTTTAATTAACTGTTGTGGTGGATACTAATCCTTTCCTTCCTTCAGTAGAACTTGTCGCCTTCAGTTGTCTTCTCAGCAGTGGAAACACGCTCGCTTACACTTGGGAATCAACAGAACAGATTAGCAAATTGAAACCATAGCGTTTGTCTCATGAGTGGTATTTTTCTCTGTGAAAATCTAGCTACTTCATTAACTAGGAGCGAATCCCTATACTCAGCTTCATTAAGCATATGTCTCTTCAACAGAAATCTCCAGCCCCAAAGACACTGAAATGCATGTGAAATGGGCAGAATAATTCTGAGGATTCATGGAAACATACACATTTGTCTCTCTGCTCAGGTAGAGATTTTAACATAGTAAAGAGGACATTCAAGGGAACAAGATTACAGTTAACAGTAAAAAAAAGGAAAAATGCCAAAAGGAAATTAGAGGATTTGAAAGTTTTACCTGAATTCATCCAAGTCTCACCATTGAAGAAGATCAGGGTGTCGGCAGTTTCCCAAAGAATTTACATGGCAAAACCCCTGCTGGAAAAGCCACAGTCCCACACCTGAGAGTTCACATCAAAAACAAAACAGGCTCTCAGCAGGCATAACTACATTTTGAAGCTGATTTAGGACATAAAGTTAATGCTTTCTGAAACTACAGGGTTTTTTTTTTAATGCATTTGTCTTATCTATAGCTACTTATATCTCAAATCTTTTTCTCTATTGTAGGAGAAAAAGATGTAAGCAAAATTTGAAGAAGGAAACTAAAAGGTGAGCGGTGTTGTGGAAATAAATAAGCTAACATTTCCCTGGCCGTGACTTCCTGCGCTGTACAATCTGAGGAGAGAATAAAATGAGTCTTATTTTCCACAGATGAGTCTCCAATTGCACTCTGAATAAACCCAATCATGACACCATCATCTTCTCCATTTAGTCTTCAATTAGATACTCAGGGCTTAAATGATCACCTTTCCAAAGATGCATACTCTCTCTCCGCAAGAAATACTATTTCCTATCTATGCTATGTTGCTTCCTTCTTCAGGGGAGCTCATTTCTGTGTCCTACAAAAGCGGTTCTGCTTGCCTGATCGTTATCATCATTAAGCATTTATGAAGCACTTTAGACTTATTTACTAGAGCTCATGATATCCGTATAAAATAGGTTGGTATAATGGTCTTCTTATAAATGAGAAAATAGAGGTTAAGTAACTTAACCAAGGTCACACAGATAATTTAGATAAAAGACACAAAGTCCCTGACTTACTGTTTAATAATACCGAAGGGAACTCTAAAATGGCATAAAAAGTTATCTGTTTCAAAACTTTACACCTCAACAGTTACTAAACATGAGTAACAAGAGAGTTTGTTTGTTTGTTTTTTGTCTCTAACCTGTTGACTGATGGCATTATTTTGGTAGCACCGAGATGCCAGGGCCAGTGTCTCTGTAGTTTTCTTGATCTTTCCTTCTTGGTCCCAACATTACAGCTCCAGCTCCAGGTAATATGTCTGCATTCAAGGCAGTAGGAAGAGGAGAAAGGATTTCACTAGCTTTGTCTTCTCTCAGCAGAAAAGAAAAAGTTTTCTCAGAAAATCCCCAGAACAGTTCTACTTTATAAGACTATGTCAAGGGAGGTTGATATGAACATTTAGTGTTCTGTCGTCTTTAGTGAAAGACAATAAAAAGGAAGGGCAATTGCACCAGCCAACCAATGATGTCTGCCACAGTTTGCATAATTTTCCATTGAAAATTCATTTGCTAAGCATCGTTTGGTTCCATTACATGCTAGCATTTGTAAACAGAGCAGTGGGAACCAGTCCTTAAGGTTTTTTTAAAAACTGAGATAAAAACGTGGAAGTTGAGAAAATATTATCTATGGACTTACTTTGGTGAGGGGTGGGGGATGGATGGAATTTTACAAGAACAGGCAAACATTGATTTGGTTGGCTTAAATCTATAGTCTAGCTTATTGTTCTAAAATTGCTATTTTAGTACAGCTGGGCATGCACTTTCCAGAATCCATGCCTCTCCTTTGTTAGTATTAATCCCCAACAGATGTGCCTCCTTCATTCTCTTTTCTATTTATCCAAACCCTATTACTTAATGTAAGGCTCCATCACTCATTTGGCAAACTACAAAACTTTGCCTTGCTAGGACATTCACCACCTACCGTGGGAGTATTTACTGCCTATGAAGAGTCATGATGTAATTTTTCATTTGTTTGTCTCACATCCCAAGGAGTGTGGTCTCTCTTCTGTCATATATACATATATACTGTGAAATATATAGAACCATAGCCAACACTATTGAGTGTTTTGTATGTGTCAGTTAAATAATTTATACATATCATCTTATTTAATTCTTATAACAATCCTATGGGACCAATACTATCATTATCCCCATTTCACAGATGAGATCATCAAGTTTAAGAGGTTCAGCAACTCACTCAAAGATACACAGGTAGTAAGTGATGTAGCTGAGATGCAAATCCAGGCAATCGTTCTTAATCATTCTGATTTTGTTTCTTTTCCCCCAGCTTTATTGAGATTCTATTGACACATCAGATGTATAAGTTTAAGGTGTACAATGTGACGACCGGATATACATTTATATTACAAATGATTACCACAATAATGTTAGTTGACACCTCTATCCCCTCACATGACTACCGTGTGTGTATGTATATGGTGATAACATTTAATATCTGCTCTCTTAACAACTATCAAGTATATAATGGCTGGATGGAGAAGGATTCCTGAATGAGTCAGACCCGAGGAATAACCATTTTCCAGCAGAAGGCAGGGCAAAGAGAATCAAGATAACTGAGAATGAGATGCCAGCTGCATTTCACCAGGTTTGTCCAAATGATAAGAATATTAATTGCTTATGTCAAATGAGTGTGTGTCATGGACCAGATGTTAGGCTGAGCACTTTACAAACATAATTGCATTTCACATTCACAACACTTGGAAGCAGGTATAAATATTATTTCCATTTTACGATTTGAGAAAATTCAGACCTAGGAAAGTTAAGAAACACACCCAAGGGTCATGGAGATGGTGACTGGTGGAGTTTTTAGGGTGGTCTTTCCGAAAACAAAGTTCAGGTTTGTTAAAATTACATCCTAGTGCATACTATTAAACAAAGTCTCAACTCTAACTCAAATTAGAAGCAAATAACCTCCGTTTGCAACTTTGCTCACTTTAAGCTGCAGACAGGATGTTATTTTCATTTTCCTGCTTTTTGTTTTCACCCGCGTACATCTGTGTCTGCAAAGAAGGCAATTCACTGCCTCACTCCCTCGAGTAGAAAACACTGCAACAGTCTATTCTGAATCCTTCTTTCTTTCAGGTTTATTGTTAGAAAGGAGCATCCAGATCTTGGTACCAATTTCCTAAATTAATGCTCCAGCCAAAAACTGGAGCCAACTCTGGACCATATTGTGCACCCCATTCTCAGAGGGTAACGAGCTTGAGTTCCATCAACAAACACCACAGCACATTTCAAGCATTGCCTAGAATTCATGTCTCAAGTTATTCATTATAGACAGTGCCTCTCTATGCAGCCTGGAGATAACTGTGTGGTTTTTAAATCTCAGTGTCTCTAGTTTACTGCATCTATACACATAAAAAATAGCTAAGGCCCTAATTTTCATTAGGAACTAATGGCCCACAAAATTTCTGGTCTTAGCTTAAAACTGTGCTTGAGTTAGAAGCCACTAGATTTCTCTTTACTCTTCTATAACTTAAATTATCCAAAATTGACATCATATCATTTTGACCATACATGATGTAGATTATCCCCCAAGCAGAAAATATTAACAAATTTTAACTTTAAAAGAAACTTAACAAACCTGGACAAATTATAAACTCTTGAAGCAGAGAGTTCTTCTCCAACATTCTGGTGAATTCTAACCTAATTATTATGGCCATCTAGAATATATTTGAGATTGTATCCAATGGTGCGTGTATTTCCTAACATATGAGTAACAAGATGCAATGCGGGGCTCCCATGTTATTTGAAACATTAACACTGTTGGAGCTCATGTGAAGGGTGTAAGTTGTAGAGGCTCCAGATCTGGGACAAAGCATGCCAGAGCAGTGAGTGTGTGTCCTGAGGGAAGAGCAGTGGTCGCTGGGTGGTCTTGGCTCTCTGAGAAAATGACTGGAAGCATTTTAGGTCCTTTGGCTTGAAATCAAATAGTTCTTATGTTGACCTTGAGTAGGCTACTCAACCTCTGTGAATTTCCGCTCCTTATCTGTAAAATGGAGATCATGATGTCTGTGTCCACTGTCAACTGAGCACCAGACATTCTCTGTATAAAGCACAGAGCACAGAGACATGGATTACCCTGTGGGGCATCTCTTCTTGAATGTTCCCCGGGCACTTAAAACCCAATATATCCCCAAAATGAACTCATCGACTCCTTCCTCCATCACCACTTCCACCCCATTCCAATTACGCAAATCAAAATCATAGCTGGCTCCCTCTTCTCCTTCATCTTCTGTATTTAATTGGACCTGAAAATGCTGTCAAAACTGCCTCCTTGATATATCTAGTCTCATACCAAAATGAAACAAGTTTTCATATGATTCCAAGGCCTTCCTAGAAAAAATGTTAACATCAGTCCCATCTCTTGGCCCTTTTTTCTCACTCTTTAAAAGCTCAGGAATCTCTACAGTCCAAGGTCTGCCACTTCCACTGATACCCCAGGACAAAATTTCACTTATAGCATTATTACCTTAAAGTGTCCTCTTACTGACAGTGTAAGAAAATGATAAGGCAACTTTCAAGGCTATTTAAAGCCATCAAGACAGTCATCCACAGAGCACTGCCAGCCTCCTCACATCATCCTGGCACACAGATACAATGTGGTAGGATAACAGGACTATATTGAAATGTTTACCAATCGTATTTCCCTCCTTGGTAACTGTTCTGGGTTGAATTGTGCTACCCACCTCCCCACCAATTCATTTGTTGACGTCCTAATCCCTAGAGCTTCAGGGTGTGACCTTATTTGGAGACTGGGTCTTTCTTTACAGGAGCAATCAAGTTAAAATGAGGTCATGAGGGTGGGCCCTAATCCAATATGACTGGTGTCCTGATAAGAAGAGGAAATTTGGACACTGACACACTCAGAGGGAAGATGATGTAACGACACAGGGAGAAGACAGCCATTTGTAAGCCAAAGAGGGAGACCCAGAACACATTCTCCCTCACAGCCTTCAAAAGGAACCCAACCCTGCCAACACCTTGATTTCAGACATCTGGCCTCTAGAAGTGTGTGACGGTGCATTTCTGTTGTTGAAGCCTCCCAATCTGCAGTTCTTTGTTCCAGCAGCGCTGGCACATTAAGACAGTAATCCAGATTCTTTCCCAACAGCCTTTTCACCTGCAGCCAGGGAAGGGGTAGCTGAGGATTTCTGAGGGAAGGAAGAGGATGGGGTTGAGGAGTGACTCGTGTCAGGCTGAAAGGGAGTCACTCAGGACCCATCCAGAGTCATGGGAAAGAGCTGATTTGGGCTGGAGAGGCAGGGAGGAAGAGGAAGAAAGAAAAGAGAGAAGAATAAACTATGAAAGGAGAGAAGAATCAAGACTATCTTACATTTCTACCATCCCTAACTCCAGAGTTGAACTTCGGTGAAGGGATGCAGTTGGAAACATGCCTTACAAGGGTTGTTCCTCACGCCTCTGGAAATGTGCAAGCCCCTTAGAGAAGTTTTGAGTTGCTCATGATGCCACAGCACCATGGTCCCAACTGTGATGGGAGTGGAAGTGGAATTGACCAGGGTGCCCGTCCAGGTGGATGGATGGAGCCAGCACTCCTGATTCTGCACAGTCCAGCACCCAGAAGCCCCCATGTGCTCCAGGGGTGGGGGAATATGTGAGTGCTTAGCAGAATTGTGAACCAGGAGAAGCCCAGGTCAGAACAGAGCCCTCAGGGTGGGGAAACTCAACCACAGGCAATCTCCCCTGACTTGGGCAGCAGCTGCCAGTACAAAGCCCACAGTGCGAGACAGGAACCCTACCAGCTTTGGGGCACCCACTTGCTTGCTCAGAGATCAGATGGAATGAGACATCGCTGGGAATGCAGACAAAATCCCAGAGGACAATAAGGGAAACAAAGGGTCCCTCCCCTACTCCCATGTGGACACTTAAGAATCAGCTGGCCCCCGTGTGGCCTCTCGTGAAGGACAAAGGCAGGAGAGGGCCCCTGTGTTGAGAGAAACAGACAGTAAGTTTGAACTTTGGAGTACGTGTTTACAACATGAACACTAGCAAACTAGTACAGTAATCCGGATTCTTTCTCTGCAGAAGATACCGAGCTGCCTGTAACCCTCAAATTGAAGGTTTTGCAGCCACCACTAGAACAGGGGTCCCAGGTAAGGCAAATTTAATTATGATAGTTACTGTTTTTATCTTGTATATCCAAACTGTAGTGAGTAAATTTCTACCCCCACCCCACCTGGCATGAGAGTCAGGTAGCTTACATGTAAAAAAAAATCAAAATTAAAATTGAAAATAAAACATCACACTAGAATGAGTGACTCTATTCATTCATTCAATGCAGTGCTGCAAGGAGATGCCACACTGGGCTCTAGAGGAGACTAAACGATGTCTAACGAAGCAGACCTGGAAGACCAGACAAGCCACAAGGTCACTGCTGCTCAGTGGGTTCCCAGAGCAAAGAGTCCCACTGCAGAGGGTGACATTCTTCTTCATCCTCCAACTGGCCCCTCTGAGGGAGAGTGCTGTTTTACAGAGTGCTGAATCCCTCCTGAACGCTTTCAGTGATAGCCTGGAAAGAGGAGTCTCATGTCCTGGGATGGGGGTGGCGGGCGGGAGGAAGGGATAAGTCCTCCAAAGAGATAATCTCCAATTTCAGAATCGATGAAGCTTACGGTTTACAGCACTGTCTTAGCTCTCTGTGCAGCAAGCCCGCATCTCCTAATCTATATTCAGGTAGTGATTGTGAGTATTATGTAGCTTGAAAACTTGAAGTGAATTTTCTGGGTGGTTAATAAGCTATCTGTACAAGTATTAATGAACAGTGACCTTGCACTGAAACAGACGCTCCCTAAGTGTTTGTCTCTTCATTACTCCTCTAATATCAGAGTGTTTTGCCTCCTTAGTTTCCAAGCTGATTATTTTAGCCAATGTTTCTACCTTACACACTCAGGCATGTTGTGGGGGGGGTTCCCCAATGTGTACCCACACATCCTCCAGAAGCCACCCTCAAGGATGGGAACAAGAGTCTGAGATGATTTCTTTAACTTTTGTCACAGCCCAATATGCACTCATACCGTCTGGAATATCTGAGTAGGTGTGAAGATTTTAAATAGATGAATCTGATTGTTCTATGTACCACGCATAGTCCTAAATGACAACAAAATGAAAAATGATGGAGAATCATGTAGTGCCTCTTCTTAAAAACTATTTACTGAAAATTCTGAATGTGCTGTGTTTCTAAGGGATTGACATTTAATAAAACCCTTTAGAATATGCAGTGTAAATCTATAACATGAACATAAACATTCAAACACTATTAATAATAATAGCTAACTTTTATTAAGTGCCCTACTCCTTGGTGTGATTGCTCTGTATTCATTTTAACAATTGATCTCCACAGCAATCCTATGCACTAAATAGTAGTATTAACTCCCTCTTACAGTTGTGGCTGTAAGAAAGTTGCTTAAAGTCAGGTTGCAGCTTAAATGTGGTGAATCTACTATTAAAACCCAGGACTGCCTATCCAAAATCAAAAGGAACACTTCTATCCCCCTGTACATTTCTGGTTTCAAAAATACTGCACAGGAGATTCTAATATAGTATAATATAGGCTTTAAGTCGGCTAATTATGAGAAGTATCTGAGAAGCATTGTGAAAACACATATACCAACTTGGTAGACTTGTGCTAGGCTTGACAATCTCTATTTTTATGAAGTCATCCACCCAATTCCACTGACCATTCAGGTTCAGAAACCATTGCTTTTAGAGCTAGAGAGACAGGGTCCTCACAGACCAACGGGTGGAAGTGCTAGAAAGCTTCCACATTATTTAGGGTTTTTTAAATTAATTCAGAACAAACACACACACACAAAAAGCCTAGAATCCTAAGACATCTTGATTAATTGAAATTGTTAAGGAAAAAAAGTCACCTAGACAGTGGGCTATGTGTTCACCAGAATGTCGCTCAAAAGACTCTGGCTCTTGGGCTACAAAAATAGCTGACCTTTTGTGCCTTAAACAGTAAAAGGCACGGGCTCATCAAATGGGAGTTTTCCTAACTGGGTGTCCCCTGAGTTTCTCCTGCTGAGTTTGGGTGCCCATGGACTGAAATTAACTTTAAGCCAGTCAAGAAGGGCAAGACTGTATACAGGTGCCTGTGCTATTGTGCCAGCCTGCAAGGAGAGAAATGGGTGCCTTTTACATACTTTTACTTTCCCCCAAATGCCTCAGGTCATGCCCTGAGTACTAAAAAAAATCTGTGCATTTAGAGCTTCACCCTCTCTTGCTTCTCTTGAAATTCATCCTCCTGAATCCGTAACTTCTCCCATCAAAGACTTGAGTTAGTCTATGCAGATGGATGATAGATTACCCAAGATTAAAACAATGTGATTCTTTCTTAGTCATGATGCCTGAGTCTCTGGTTTATTAACTATGTCCAGTCCCCACCCACAGCCTTGCCCTGAAATCCCAGGATAATTTAGCATGAGTTCAAATAATTTCAGGAGTGGGAGGTAGTCTCCAGTTGCTTAATTACATACGTGGAAACGAAAAAATATCAAAAGTTCTCAGTGTTGTCTATCATATGCATAAAAGTAAGAAAATGAAATGAGTTTGTTGTCATAGACACTGCCACAAGGAACAGATTTCTCTTCATCTGTCTCTGGAAGACAAGAGAAAAACAAAAAGGTATAAAAGTATTTTGAGTCTTTAGTTGAACTTAACTTGAATGCTATTGTTTCTCCACTCAAACATCTCATTAACTAAAGCACCGTAAACCTCAAATGTCAACTTTGAGAACTGTTACACAAGCACCAGTCATCATTATTTTAACTTTACTTTTGCTTGTCAAACTCAGAAACTCTCTTGCTATTTTCTCTCTGCTTCATTTGTAATTTCTTGGCTGAGGTAGACGATCGGCTCTGATGAAGTAAACTCCCAAGTGTCAGAAGGAGGCCAGAAAGAAAGCTATCACGCACACACAAATCATTTCTAAGCAATGCAACCTGTCACAGTAAAGGACCTCTCTTCCATTTATAGAATGCCTCTGTCCCTCTCTCCCCTCCACTCACACTGCCTTTCAATCCTGCCCCAGTGAGCTCGCAGAGGTCAGGGAGAGAGAACACAGAGACCCCACCGCAACAGAAAGTGAACTGCTGAGATGAGACAGCTCAGAAGATAGGTAACAGGTTGTAGAAGCAGCTGCCCCTGGGTCAGTCACCAGATCTGTTCAGGAGTAGCTGGCAATGTCTACACAGCATCACCTAATATGAAGCCAGGGGTTAAAGTAATTTTCTGGATAGCATAGTTGCCCTTTAGAGAAATAAAAAATATTTTTATATGAGAGAAAAATATCACATTTGAGTTAAGTGGATTACGATCCCAATTTTCTATTTCACACGGCAAGAATCTGTATTGATAGCATTACCTTTGGGTGACTGTGCTGATTGCTCTTGTTCAGGCATGCTATACATATGCATATAATGGACCGAGCCCCTCATCAAGGGTTATGTGGCCGGTTGGAAAGGAGGCAATGGATTCAACAGGTATAATTCACTGCAAAAGAAAAGATCTACAACTATTATCTCTGGCCCTAAGACTATATTAAGATTCACACCAGAGTTGATCATTCAACAAATATTTATTGAGAACCTAAGATGGCTGAGAAATGTGCTGGGTCCTGCAACTACAGCAATAATTAACATCAAATAAACACCATCCTTGGCCATCTGGGGTGCATAGTCTAGCCATGGAGTTGGACAACTGTGTAAATAACCAAGATCAAATGTGACATCACAACAGGCGTTGTGATGGAAGGTTTAGGGACCTCCAGATACAAATGGCGAGATATGCTGACCAAGACCTGAAATGAGTGGATTCTCCCAGCAGGAATGACACCCTACTGGGACTTGACATAGGAGTTTCTTGGGCAGAAAGTGGCTTTGAAGGTCCAGAATTCAGAAAGCCTGATGTATCTGAGGACCGAGAGGAACCCAGCATAGCTAGACTAGGAGCCTGAGGGGAGGGCAGACCACCAACAAGCTGGTGAGGTCCCTGGGGTCAGCTGGTGAGGGTGATGCCACCAGAGGAGGGGCAGTCCTACTGCTGGTCAATCCTTCCATGATCATTGGTTCAAATCCTTCCCCATTGCCAATCCCAGATGTTCCTCATCCTTCCCCCATGTCCCAATCTCCCTTTCATTCTCAGAGAAGAGTCTTGCCTCTTCCTTTATTGGGATGGTTCCCTTAGGGACAGCTCAGAATGGTTCCGTGTATTCAATTGGTCTTCCTGGTCTCCCATCTCAGAGGAGGAAGAGCTGGTCCACATGAGAAGCGGGCGCGTGTGAGCATCTATAGGGTTCAGACTTTGCGATAGGAACCGAGTGGGTACAGTTGTGAGAGAAAAAGTCAACCATTAACTATTAACATTAGCTCTCTGTTCCCTGGGGTCTCAGCCGACTGAGATGGAGGCACAGAAAGGAGAGAGTTGGGAGAAACGTGTGAGTGGAGCCATGACTGCATCTTCTCTGTCTAAGCTGAAAACTGGAACCCTGATGGCTTGCGTAGCCCCTATTTCCAACTACCTTGATGTTCCAGCCACATCTCAAACTCTCCGTGTTGAAAGTCAAACCATCCTCTTTGTCTCAGACCTATTTCTCCTCCCAGGATTTTCATATTTGCTGGTGACACACCATTTCCTAGTTGTCCTGCCATGAACACCTTGACCTTAATAACTTCTCTCTCTCTCCTTCACCCACTAAATTCATTCGAATGGTTTTTATTTCTGTCCCCCTCCTGCAATATCTCTCACATCTATTCCTGATTCCATTCTAGGCAAACTACAGCTCAGAGGCTGTTGAAATAATCACTGAACAGAACACATTAACCAAGTCTCTAATGGCGAATGCTTCCTGATGGCTGATGCGATGGAGTCAGTGACTTGAATAATATTGGGTGTTGGGTATGGGGGCCCAAATGCATGGAAACACAGCATTAAGGTTATAGTGATTTGTACACATATAAAAGCATTTAAACATTTATATATAATTATATAGTTATATAATTTATAGTTTATTTATAATGTATGTATAATTATTACATATATCATGTTTATTGAAGAAGTGGAAAAAATTAAAAACCTTTTTAAAAAAAAGGCCCTTAGGGGTTAGGGATTAACAGACCCATATTACTACATATGAAATAAACAACAATGACCTACTGTATAGCACAGGGAACTATATTCAATTTCTTGTAATAACATATAATGGAAAATAATCTGAAAAGAAAAAAATATATATCTGTACATCTATGTATAACTGAATCACTTTGCTGTACACCTGAAACTAACACTGGAAATCAACTACACTTCAACACTTCAATTTAAAAAACTGAGAAGGGATAGCTCAGTGGTAGAGTGCCTGCTTAGCATGCACACTGAACACAGGACCTTCAAAAAAAGAGTGAAGTGAAAGAAAAAAAAGAAGTCTCAACTTCTCACCTTCCTGAAGTGGTTCCCATTGCCATCTGAGCCTCAGAAGACCCAGGCCTGACAGCGGTCCCCCATGCCTCAGCCCAGCCTGCTTAAAGGTGCTGAGGGGACTGGAGGCAGCAGATGGGCCCCTCCCGACCCCTTTCTCTGCCCGGGTTAGTGCCCTCCCCAGTGGCAATGGTTGTATGGTTTCCTTACCCATACATACAACCCTGGGCTAGAGTCAGGTTTGAATTAACCCTTTGGTCATGCCACAGGGGCACCCTGGGTATCTTCTGGTTTCTGTTTGTGCTGTAGAACTCTGAGAATTAGGCCCCTTGCTGTGGCAGAGGCAGCAGAGCAGGGGAGCAGAAGATAGCTGGGCCCAAAACCCAGAAATTGGTGGATAGAAACTGTCTTCTGGGAAAGCTCTGCCTTTTCTTGCAGTGCTGGCTTCCCTCACTCCCTTCTCTCTGCGTACAAATCCTCTCCGAGCATTTTAGATTTCTAGCTGCATCAGATCGCAGCTTTCAGTTTCTGTCTCCATCCAATCACTCACAGCGTGGACCTTCTGGCCTCCTCAGGAGCCAGTCACTTAGCCAGGAGCAGCTTATGAAAGCTGACTGGAGGCCCTCGACTGTGGCTGGGCCATTCTGCTTCTTACATCAGGTGTCCTGATCGTCTCCTAGTCCCTCCACTGGTGAGGATGGATCCTTTGCCTTAAATAGTGAGAGCTGGTCAGACACAGGACATCCAGCTGGACAGATGAAGTGGGCAGCAGTTTCTTAGTTGTCTATACTCAGCATCCCAGGGAAAGATAACATCTGCCATGCAGGCCCACAGAGGGGCTACCCTCAGGGACAGAATGAACAAGCAAGGGTTGTGGGTGACAGGCTTGCAGTAACACGAGGGTGCGTTGGATCCCAGTTCCAGTGGGAGGATGTGATTGGCTTGTTTGAGGAATTTCACAAGCTGGCAGGGAAGTGAAACCTGTTAAGCTGAGGACCAGGTGGAAAATCCCTGGTCCAATGGATGCAGGAACTTGCCAGGTGGGGAGACTTTGCTACTGGAGGGGAGGGGGTTATCTGGCAATAGCAAGGAAACTCACACATCAGCCTTTGGGGCCCTGTGAAACTTAAAGAGGTCAAGATAGCACTGCACCTTACTTTCAGGCCTTATCCCATATGTCTGTCCCCCAAACCCATCCTGAACATCCTCCCCTTCCATCTCTTCCATCTTCACCACTTGAGTGACAGCCATCATCACCCCTCACCTGTTCCACTCCAATAGGTGCCTGCGCAGCCTCCCTGTCTCCACCCATTCCCACTCCCCACACCACCACAGCCCATAACTTACCCAGTATCTGCAATAAGTGTGCATTTCCTACTCCAAAGGCATCAATACAGTCCCATCACACTTAAAATAAAACAAAGTCACTCCTCATGACCTACAGATCCTGCAAGATCTGGGTTCTACTTCTCTTCCTGACTTCATTCCCTGCATTCTCTTCCCCTGTTACTTCAACACAGCCACAGTGGGCTTCTTTATTTCCCTCCAATGTGGCAAGGTTATGCCCCTCTAAGGGCCTCTATACTTGCTGTTTTGAAATCATCTTCCCCCAAATATTTGCAAAGCGGCTGCTTCTCCTGATGCAGGTCTCAGCTTCAGTGTCACCAGACCTGCCCTGAGCATGCTTCTCATGCTTTATCGTCCTTTGTACAACTTATCCATACTTAAGTACATTACATATTTGTTTCACTTGTGTTCTTTGTACCAGAATATATAGTACAAGGAGAGAGGGATCTCTTCTATCTAATTTTCCACCATATCCTTAGCATCTAGAACTATGTCTAATATATAATAGAAGCCCAATGAATGTCTAAGTGGAATAACAAATGAATAAAGGAAGAATGAGAAAAACAAATGAAATTGGCTGTACCATGCTTAGCACACAGTAGAGAAATGCCATCTACCATATCAGTAGTAGTATTAGCACTATAAGCTGACCTTTCTCTAATTAGTAGCATGCACTAGGCTTACATTCTGACTACATGTGGGTATATATATACACAGAGAGAGAGAAAGAGAGAGAGAGAGATTTCTAGGAATTGGCTTACCCAATTATGGGGTCTGGCTGAGCAGTCTGAAACCTATAAGGCAGACCAGCCCCAGGCTGGGAACTCTCAGGCAGGTGATGGTGCTGTAGTCCACAAGCAGAATTTCTTCTTCCTCAGGGAAATCTCAGTTTTGCTCCTAACACTTTCCACTGATTAGATGAAACCCACCCAGATGATCAAGGATAATCTCCTTTATGGAAAGCCAATTGATTGTTGATGTCAACCACATCTATGAAATACCTTCACAGCAACAACTTGATTCATGTGTGATTGAGTAACCTGAACTAGCCAAACAGACACAAAGAATGAACCATCCCAGCAGGCAACCCAGCCAGGATTTAAACCAAGCCTTCTGACTCCAAGCCTAAATTCTAAAGCATTGCATCACACTGCCTTGCAACTAGTTATTTGTTGAGTGAATAAAAATGGAAGACTGACTCTGCTATGAAAGCACATGACCGATGTTCTTCCCCAAAAAAACTGCCTCCCCTTCCTTGCACCTGTCCCCGGCCTTGTTGAACACCTCAATTTGTAACTTGTTTCCAGGATCTTTTGAGTGGAGCTGTTTAAAATATATTTGAAGAGATTTGATGTGTGAAGCTTACTAGTTTTTTTAGCCAGAGGTCTCTTTATACGTTAGGGATTTGCGGCAGAAAAACCCCAAATGGCATTTCATCACATCTGAATTCAAATGTCCTGGTTGCCTGACAATAGGATTGGCAGCCTAACAACTTGCAAGCTGACATGTCTTGCTTTCCTTGGGAGAGTGACTAAAAGCAATTTACACATTACGGAGGGCTGAGAGTGTCTTTTCTTTACCTGCTCTGGGGAGCAATGTAACCAACACCACTGTAGAGATTTAGAAAGTTCTTTCTATAGCCTCCCTAGTCTGACTCGAAAGTTGAATTCTGAACATCAGTCTTCTTTTCATCATTCTTTTTTTTTTCCTGCTGGTTCCTTTTGCCTCTGCTTAAAGACACCTATCTTTCTTCCTAACACCTCCAACCCACATCTTGCCTACACATGGTCAGGAACTCAAGACACACAACAGATACTGATACAAGCTTTGAAGACAGGAGCTTTTTCCTTTGTTCACCTGCTGGCCAGTTCTGCTTCTCCTCCTCTTGAACCAATCAACTGTTAGCAGGTCCTGTAGAGTGAGCTCCTGAATAGGGAAATCAGGAAACAAAGCACACCGGGGAGAATTAATACCTGAAAATGAACATACTGTGCAGTGACTGTTGGAGGCTGTTACTAATTGTTTCCATTTCTCTCCCATACTACAGAGTGCTACTTAAATTTGTTACTCAGTTTCCTTTAACAACAAAAAGCATATAATTGAATTCGGTAAATATATACAGGGCCTTGAAAAGCTTCAACTCTCACAGGAGGAAAAAATACCTAAGTGCAAGGCAGGTGTTGTAAGAGGAGCTAAGACCATGGGCATTCATGAAGGAAGTAGCATTTTAGACATCTTCTCTCAGGCAGCCAGCATTTATACGCTGGCCTTGATCTGGGCACGGGGGGATGCCAAGAGTGGTTAATAGGAATAATATCCCTCTTTGTTTGGGGGAAGCTTGACAATAAGCAGATAATTATAAACAAGAATGTCAGTGAAAAGAAAACAGACTAATAGGATATAGAGTGACTGGGTGGAAGGGATTATTTTATGCATGGTGATTGAGGACACCCCCTCTGAGGAGTTGACATTTGAGCTTAGACTTGAACTTGAAGAAGCAGAGATTTGGGGCTAAATAGATTCCATGCAGATGGAACAACAAATGTCAAGTCCCAGAGGAGAAGATGCTTCCATTGTTCAGGAATGGAAAGAAGGTCTGTGAAGTCAGAATATAATGAGCAAGAGAAGTAGGAGGGCAAGTTGGGAGGCACCCGAGACCAGGTACTCAGAGCCAGTGGAAGCCGCTGTGGGGTTTTAAGCAGGGGATGCTACGATCTGATTGATACTTTTAAAAGGTCGCCTTGGCTGATGAGCGGAGAATGTTTCCTATGGGTCATTCTCAGAAACAGGAAGACCGTCAGGGGTCAGCTGTGGCCTTCCAGGACAGGTGGTGACTTGGAGAGAGTGGTCATCATCAGGAAGATGGTGAGAGGTCCTTAGAAGGTAGAGACTATATTTGGTAACAGAATTGATAGGTGCTGCTGATGGGTAGACGTTGGCAGGAGAGGAAAGAAGGAATCAAGACTTGCCTCAAGTGTTTTTGTCCCAGGCAACATGGAAGACAGTAATGCCATTCGCTGAAGTGGGAAGCCTCTCAGGAAGTACCGATCATCACAGGTTCAGTGGAAGGTAGGATCACATTCCAGATTAAGGGGAGGAACATGGACAAGGCCTGGCACAGAGAGTGCCCAGAAACCATCAAGACCTACCAACACCTCATCAGAACCCTTGAAGGTGGTGCCTATTATGTCCTCATCTCCTCAGAATTTCACTTTGCACAACAGGAAGATGAGGGCCCCCTTATTTAAGACTGACAGAGTAAAGGTCCCTTCCTGACAATGGTATTTGTGATCCAGAATTTTAGTGCCCACCCATGACAACAAAGACGGCTGTAAAACATAAGCTATTTGAAATTCTCCATAACTTTACAGAATGCATCTGAAATATTTCAGTTTCAAGAGAACTTAGGGGTTTGCTAATTCCCTCCCCAACACATGCTATGGAAATACCTTCTCCATCCAAACCAGAGCTGTGATTTTCAAGAGGAGAAGGGGACCCACACCGGATACACAAGGCTGTATCAAAACGATCTGTGGAGCCATTCAAACCACACAACTACCTCCCAGAAGTGGTGAAATGTTGGCCTGCCCCAGCCCCCACTTATGGGGTGCAACTCATCACCCTGAGAAGCATCCATATAGAAAGAGAAAGCTGGGTGCCTCTGAGCTGGGGGTTCCTATCAGCATTTGCTTTTTGTCCATTTCAGTCACCAATAGGCAATTTTGTATCAGTAGGCAGAGTCTAAGGAGAAGAAAAAAGATCAGACAGGTTTTTGAAACCAAATTATTGCTTTTCTGACAGATACCACTGCACCGCTTACAAGTATTTTTCCCATTAAGTTTAGTGAGTGCAAGGGCTATAGTAAATAACCTTTCATCTGCAGAAGCTTTTCAAGGAACAAATAAGGAGTAATGCAAAGTCATCCCGGGAGAAGTTTAAAGAGAGATTGTATCGCCTGAATTTAAAGTAATAGAATAGAAGGAAAGGTAGGAAACCATATCCAATTGCTTTTGGGGGCAAGCCTGAGTTCTAATATATAATTTAGATGCAAATATTTATGTTACTATAAGAATAATTAAGCCTACTTGAGTTGGAAAAATATATATGAGATTACATTGAAGGCAGCAAAAAAAAACAGTCTAAGATAAAGCAACAATACCTCGAGACATTTAGACAGGTTCTGATATCCAATAGTTAATGGATAATTCACATTTCCATTTCTAATTTTGCATTTTTCTTTTTTTTCTTCCTGAGCTAGAAGAGAGACAGTGATAATTTCTCTGGCAAATGATGGTAGGCTTGTTGTGAGGTCGTATTTACATTTTTTTAGAAAGCTCAACTGGAGTTTTTCATGCCATAAGCATCACATTTCCAGGCGAAGTTAGAAAATCTCACACTGCACATGAAGAAGAAGCAAGACCAGGAGATGCTGGAGTTTGCACTGGCTTGAAACAAGACATGCATAGCTAATGAGTTAGAAAAATCTGGATGACAACCAAACCATAACAGAAGAATATAAATGAACAGAGGGCATGTGAATGATTCTTGCTGGGGAAGAAAAAAATACTTGAATTATCAAGTGGTTTTCTGAAAACTGAAAAATAGAAGACATTCAATTATTGACAGTCCGCATCCTCGATTAGGCAAATCTGTGTGTCAGTCAAGCAGAATATACAATAGAATAATTTAGGTTCATTCTCTCTCAATCTACAAACATAATCATTTTCACGTGGAAACTTGGCAATGTCACACTTCATTTCTCAGCTGGCTTAAGAACTGTGTGCAATTCTCAAGGTGTTTTGGATCACCTTTCCAAAATGAACCCCAGTATGTCTCCACTCCCCTTACAGATTGTTATCACGTACCATTAAAGCTAAACTGTATTTGTCAAAACAAAATAACAAATCGCTCGTTCGGGCGCAGGAGTCCTAGATTTCTTTTTAATCATTCTCTGTCACCTGCTCACAAAATTTACCAACTGAACCTTTTGCAATGCAACCCCGACCCTATTAGTGAGTTAGTCAGAGTTACTGCCATAATTATAACTTTGAAAACTTTAATAAATAATTAGTACTTAACAGCTTTATATGGTGATGTTTAATGAAGCACTAATCATTTACTAGAAATAAAAATGTGAGAGCGTTACAATTTTTTTTGGTCTGTTTTGGGACTCTGTGATGATAAAATAAAACCAGTACAATAATTTTGAGTTTGCTGTGTTTGGGGGAAGACTATAGATTTACATATGCATCTGCAGAATGCATGACTTTGCTCTTTTCTAATATACCAGTCAGTATAGGCTAGGCTTACAAATCTCAGTGGCTTAGCAAAGATTATTCGTCATTCAAGCTAATGTGTAATGTAAGGTACCAGATGGGGCTCAGCCCAACGAATGTAGTCAGAGACTCAAGGGAGCAGAGTCCGCATCTCAACGTAAGCTTCCAAAGCAGAAAAAGGAAAGTCACACGTGATCACTTCCGTTCACATATCATTGGCAAAAGCAAGTTCCAGGGCAGCCTGCTTTCAAAAGGAGGGTGGAGAAGTGCCGTCCTTCCACGAGCCTGGAAGATGGGAAACCAGAATATTCGTGAGCAGCTCTGTGACCACCATATCCAAGTACACAGAAAGATGGCTAAGTGGTCACTGAAGAGCAGGCACCTTGACAATCTCAAGAGAAAACATGAAGTTGCTGGGATCATGTTCTGTTCTATATCTCACCCCTCCACCAAGGCTACTTATTTCCACTACCAGAGTGATAGTTTTATAAAAAGTTCAGTATTCCATACAGAGAATATCTGAAATCACCAATAACAAAAAAAGCAAATGAATCCCTACCCCCCACAAAGTCTTATATTTGTATCCATAGAAGTAGGGTCTCCTACTTACATACTAATTGATGGACCACTAGGGTAAGCAACAGAGGTGGAGTCTCACCCTGCCAGGTCTGTGGGGGAGATGCTGGCAGCCAGAAATCACGTCTGGGAGCCCAGAAATTAGATGCGTTACTGCCCGTTGTACTGTTCAAGTGAGCCTGGCCATGATGTTCAAAAGCGGAAAGTTTTGTCTCTGGCCATTTGACGCAACCATTCCGACGCAGTTGTTTTAGCCAGGGAGACACAGACAGCTATTTTGACACAACCATTTCGTGTCAAAATTGCAAAGGCAAAATGTAATAACATTCTCGTATTGTCAGCAATGTATGTAACAGACATCCCCGCCCTTCCTGAGCCTCACCTCATTACCAGTCTACATTTTAGAGGACCGTATCAAAATGAGAACACGCTTTGCATGGGTGTTATTTTTATTATGTAACAATGTATACAATATTATCCTTGACCTTCATCCCGTTCCGATATCTCCTCATTCTTTAATGTCCACTCTTCTCTTGTGTGTTTGCTACTGTAACAGGGAAGAAATCTGACTCCATATTAGATCTGTTCCTTTAGCTCTAACCCTGTGCTCTGTTGTCTGTGCTTAGTCATGCTGGTTCCACACCTTTGGTAAAAGAATGCTGCCTATAGCCTGAAATATACAAGGTAGCCCATTGTCAAGGCTCTGACCTTTAAGGGTATAACACTTTTTCATTCATATAGAGATAAAAAGTTGCAGAACAGAGAACATTTGTCTTGTTAAGAGATTTACAGGAACATCATGATGCCTTCAGCTAGGAGATCATTCCTTATTATTCATTGACTTACTATGAAATGAAATATGACATGAAAATAATGAAGCTTGACAGTGTCCTTGATCATCTATGTATGTGTGTGTGGAGAGTGTGTATATAGGCATGTAACAGATGGGTAGATATATAGATAGGTAGAAACTTCCAACCAATTTTAAATTGAATGCAGTTGTTCCATTTTATTGTCTTCTAAGACTTTGAGTGTGCATTTCAGTTGACACTAAAAATATAGTATTTTTATTTTTCAAAAAAGTCCTAAGAGGATATTGCATATGGGGTGATGCTCAGAGGTAAGTATCAGAGATAAACATTTCAAAACATTACCTAGTAATAAACAACAGAGTTAAAAATAAGGGAAAAACTTAACAATGAAACAAAGGCCAGGAATGGAATATACATGGCTTTCGTGCACTTTACTCATTAGGTACATAAACAAGTTTAGTGGTTCTGTTCTTTTTTGAACATCAAAATATCGCCAAGTCAAAATTTCTGGTGCAAAATATCAAAATGTGGTTTATATTTCCTGTCTAAGACTCTGTATCTGAATAACAATTCTTTCATTTATTTCAAATGACCTGAATATAGCCTCAATGTACTTAAGTATTTGGGAGGATAGTGGAAAACAACACCGATGCTGACCATCAATTCAAGAGGGAGGCAAGTACCATACAAGACGGAGAGTTCCTAGGCTAAGATGACAGTTCTTTGACTTCAAAAAAGAAGGCTAATTTAACAGTGATCTAGAAATCTACAGTCTCAGAAAAAATGTATATCCTTTCTTATATATGACCATTATGGAGGTGGGACATGGGTTTATCATTCAGAAAAATTTGAAAGCTGAGTCTATCAGGCAAGTTTAGGTGTGAATTCCTCCAAAATCATTTTCTGAGCATACAAAATTTTGATCTTCAAAATACCAAGTTTTCACAGGAGTCACTCTGTGCTGAGTTACAGGCACATATAGAAGAGAAAACAGGTCTGGTCAGAGGAAGGATCGCTGCCTGGGACCACAGGCATCCAGGGGGAGATTTCAGCCTCCAAGGTTATTTGACTTAAAATGTGGATGGCAAGAGAAGCCTGATCCTTATCCTGTGCCTTCAGCATCTATGCTGTTCCCTAAATTGTCAGTGGGCACCCTGCACCAGCCCAAGATCTTGTTCTTCAACAGGAATATGAACAATCAGCACCCCGAATAACTGCCTCATTGCACCCGCCAATCAGAGGGTGGTTCACATATGCTGTCGGACAAACTTCCTTCTCAACTCATGGGCCTGAACAGAGTGCTCTACTCTGCTAGGTAGACAGATAGGAGTCAATGCTTCAGTTAACTCTAACTAGCTTGCCCTTTTTCATCAGCATCTGAAATACACAATTAATCAGTATATGTTGCATCAGTAAAGGGTGCATTATGGAAAAAGGGAGTATCAAGAAGGCCCTATAAGTAGTTTTGCATCTATAGCTACAAGCACGCACTGCACAATTAAGAATGCGTGGTCATTACCTGTTGCAAACTCTACTACTGAAATGTGTCGAAGCCCACCACTTGAATGGTGGGCGTGCCTCCTGGAAAATGTGTGTAAATAAAATTGTTTGAAACATACTGACTCAAAGCAAAGTTGTAAAGTAGGTCCATGTTTTATTTTCAGCGACATCTTCCTTTCCCAAATTTCCTTTCTCTGTTAGTTTCTGATTTTTCTGGGATCCTGCTCCAGAGAGCTGACTAGTGTCTCCCGAGACCCCACCCCTCTGGTCACAGAAGAAAGTTGCTCTGATACATTCCCACCTTCCACAGAGCCTATTTGGAATGTCGTCTGTCCTAAGAATTGAGAACACAAAGGATTGCTGAGAACACAAAGGATTGCTGCTCTCTAGCTGGCTGCAGTCTAGTGAGGGTGATGGAAATGTACACTCTACGGTTACAACCCATAATAATCAGTCTTCCAATAGAAGGATGCCCAGGCTGTAGTGGGAAAGCACATGGGGCATCAGTTATCCAACTGTGTGGAAAGTTTCCTGCAACTGGTGACAATGGGGCTTAGCCTTGAGGGAAAAATGGGTGATATCCAAACAAAAATGGCACATACACACACTCACAATCACAGGGATGAGAAAGATGATGGCAGCCATGCATATATCCCCTCCCAAGATAAGAGAGCTCACCCAAAGCCAGGCAGAGAGAGCTGGAGTCAAGGCCCTGTGTCCTGGGCTGGGGTGTGAAGTCCACACAGACCTCAGGGTATACGTAATGGATCTGAAATGCCACCGGGATCAGTACTCAGCAGCCGTGCACTACTATTTCCTCCTGTTATGACTATTGTTGCTCCTTTTGTTCAAAGCAGATATGATAGAAAGACAGCAGAGGCTAGAGGGGAAGGTCACAGGCTACAGATGGACCAGAAGCCCAGGCCTGACCTCAGCCACCCTGACGTCCCAGTGGGTCACTCATCCTTCTGGAGAAGCCCCAATCCTTCCATGCTCTACCCCGCTGATTAAAGTTGAGCCCACTGTCCCCAGTCATTTGAATTCTTTGAATAAGCATCATACTAGAACTAGAAAATGTAATCATGATAAATAATAATAAACATTCCCGAGTACTGTTATCAGACAGTGTTCATAAAGCTTTACATGTGTTACATCTGAACCTTCACAGCTGTTGTGTGCTGATTATGCCATTCCACCACACACAGAGAGGTGGCGCTAGCGAGAGGAGTTATTAGCATTCTGAGTCCTCTGCTAGCCTTCCACCCCTGAAACCATCGCTTTAAGCTGAGGTTTCCAGGATCACATGCTTGGATGTGGCTCACTACATGACCACAAACTCCCAAGTCTAGCCTTGCTGATAGCAACAGAAGGAGAAAGTATGGACTTTAAAGAACATTTATTTTTCATTCCTACTTTTTAGGAATTAACTATATAATTCTCACAATGTCCCTAGAGATATGTATTATTTTTCCCTCTTAGAAATGGAATGACTGATTCTGATGCACATTAAAGTTTGAAGACCCCAGGGCTAGGGGCCTGGGAGTTGTGAAGGTGAGGGATAGATTCTTGGGGTGACAGAAAAAAAGAATGTGTAAAGGCACTGAGGCAGGGAGAAACATAATTACACATTCAGGAAGTGGGCAGAGGCCCTCCTGTGGCTGGAGTCCAGAGAGGCAGCTGAGGCTGGGGAGGAGGCCAGGGCCAAGCCAATGCAGGCTTTGGTCAGGGAAGGACTCGTACTTTATCCCACGGGCAGTGGGCAGCCACTGTGGGTTTCTAAGTTGAAGTGGCACTAAACTGGGCTTGCACTGTGCGAGGATCACTCCAGCTGCAGTGTGGACAACAGATTAAATGGAGAAGGGTGGACTGAAGAGACGGGTCAAGAGGCTGTTGCCCTAGTGAGGTGAGAGTTGCCAGTGGCCGCGGAGAGGAGCCCCTTAGGAGGCGGGGCTCTCTGTCCACCCTCCAGGCAGCAGCAAGATTTGAAAAGTGAATCAGCTCCCGTTAGCCTCCCCCCCACCGCCCCCGCTCTCTTTGGCCTTAAGAGATTTTCACTGGCTGTTTCTTGTCTGAATCACTCTTCCAGCAACTTCCACAGGGTGGACTTCTTGGTTTTTAAGCCTCAGCTTAAACGTCCCCTCCTCAAAGCAGACTTCCTAAAACCACCCAATGGAGGTAGGGACCCACCCTCTTACCTACGTCAGCACCCCTTCCCCAGGCCTTAGAGCAACCTGTCATTTCCTTTGTCTGTGGTTCATTTTACTGCCTTGTGTTTGTCTCTTCATGAGGAGGGTAAGAGCCATGAGAGTGGGGACCCTGTCTGTCTTGTTTATGCAGCACAGGGCCTGCCCTGGCACATGGGAACCTCTCAGCAATCCCACACCACCTTTGCAAATAAATTCATGGGACAGCTCAGGAAGGTTCAGGCAGGCACAGAGGCTGGGTGGTGGTAATCTTCTCCAAGGACCAGATTTGGTGGAAAATAATCATATTTTAGGTACAGAAGCTGTATGTCAGCCTTATCTTTATTTCTCCTTTCTTTCTTACGGCTTCCCTGAATTTTGTCTTTTTTTTTTTCCCAAGAAGGTAGCAAATTCAGAACCACTGGCCTAGAAACTCCCAGATCATGCATACATTTTGCCAAATTGTCTTTTTCTGGTGACTTCTGTTATATCCATATTTCATTTCATCCTCTTCAAAGTTGCCAGGACAATGAAAAGTCCACCTCATTTAACCAGCCAACCAAAACAGCCAAAGGTCAAATTCAGCTGCAGTTTCATTCATGAAGAGGTGTTCAGATTACTAAGGAAGGGACCCTCTTCTGTATGCATGGTTTTAATTAGTATTATTTCCCTTCGTGTTCTGAAGCCCTTTCTATTTGCAACCTCACTTCCAATGAGTAATCTTTAACATTCTCCATAGAAGTCGAGGTTTAGAAAACTGTATAATCCCTATATTCTAACTCAGGAACTTGAAGCAGAGAGAGATTACCTTTGCCAAGAAAGAGAGTGGTTTTGTGCCTGAGTCAGCTTCAGATTCACAGTGTTTCCCAGGCTTTCAACACTCTGCTAACGAACTGTGCACTATTTTCATCTCTGTTTGCTTACGTGAGAATTCACCAAGCCACCGGCATCACATAAGATCAGTATCCAGGCTACAAAGACTTTTCAGATTGCTAAAACCAGACATAGTTCAGGCATTAAATAGCAGGAAGCAACTGGAAGCAGCTGCTTTTGAATTACATATAAATCTAAGCAATGCTCCAATATAGTAAAAGGAGGGGAAAGACCTTGTCTCATTAACTAGCTAACAGGAGAGTGTATCCGACAGTAAAATCTTGGCAGAACATAAAATACCTGTTTTCTGCCAAATTCTAGTCACACAACATTAAGGTTACCTATTTAAGCACAGAGCATGGGCTTCTCATCATACATAATTCTATCAAGGAATCTCCCCGGTGAATCTTAGTTGCGTTTAGAGTGAGGAGAAACACTATTGCCAAGATAACCAGGGCCCAAGCTTACAGGGATTTGTAGATAAAAATTAATCCCTTGAATTGTGCCCAGAAGCAAATCAGTGACTAATGGAAACTAGCAAGCAGAGACATAACTAACCTCTTGGCGCCTCTAACAGCCAAAGCTTTTGAATAATTTTCCAGGTTAGCTCCTTAGTGGAGCACACAGACAAAAATCCCAGCTGAGCATTAGAAATGAGCGCTATGCAGGCTTGGTCTGTTTAATTTTCCTTTATCCTTTGTCGTGGCTCTCCTCCATGACTGTGTTGGAGGGTCTTGAGTTTGTTAGAGGGTGACCAACTTATACCCCGTAGAAAGGTAATTTTTTTGCTTTTACTTTTATGTAGTCAAAAGGTAATTTTAAGAAAAATCCTGGGGTAAAAACATCCCATGGGAATATTTTTAATCAAGTAGCACAACATTTCCCATATAAATGCTGCCATGAAAATAATCCATTAAGTAAAATATTCCAAAATCAAATCTAATAAAGCTGGACAGGAAAATCCATCCTTCTGCTTTGGAATAGAAAGTCTCATAAAACTAGGCAAAGGTGTGCATGGCATTAAACTCTACCAGCCTTGTGTAATCCAGAGCATTTGCAAAAAAGCAAGAGAGTTAAGAAATGGGAATATAAAAGGGTGATAAGATTCTAGCATGGCCACAAATGAATAGATGTAACTTCAAATAAAAGGAAAAGAAAATCAATTCAGTTAGAGAGATGTCAGGATGGAACAATTATTCATGGCTAATTACTTTTTCAAAGATGGTGACGATAGGTTAGTTTTCCGTGATATTGATGAAGGAAAACCTTTGGGGAAATCATTTGCAAAGGTTAGCAAGGATATGAATTATTCTCTGGTATGTTGGAAGGCAAAGAATAAGTAAAACCCTAGTCCAGTCTAGTGAAGGTCACCAAGACAACCGAGCTGATACTATAAATTACCGTTTTCTAAAATCCAAACCTGTCATCCATATGTCTCCCAGTGAATTATTTCCTCGAAAAGATGATTTGTTATGAAATGTTCGGTAACTCACCAAATGACTTTAAATAATTTTGTTCAGGAGTACGCTGTGAAAGGCAAGATTAGATGTAGTCACTCTACCTATAAATTAAGAATCCTTTCGGAACAATTACAGGAGGACTGTTTTAATGTCTGCTCTTGGCTTTGGCCTTAGAAAAGTTGGTGGTGTGTAGTGACACCTGCTCACAGAGTGTACCTGAAAAAGCAAAACCACCTTGGTGGTTTTCACCGGCAGTCTTTGAATATAGGTTAATTATAGATTATAGCCTAGAGCTCTGATCAAAGATCATGCACATTTGTAAGAAATGAACAGACTGTGGCTTGGTTGGTCTATTTATTTTCATCATCAAAGATGCCTGTAAGTAACAAGAGGAGATGCATATCAAAGAAACCCTTCGCCTGGGTATGGTGAGGTCAGGGCTATTTACAATATACCAGGATGTTCAGCAACCCCTATTTAAACTCTTTGTTTAAAATACACATGAATGCATACAACGGATCTGTGTATGTGTGTGTGTCTCTCTCTGGCCTTATAGGTAAGGCCGTGTGCTTCCCCCCGTACACAAAGGGGTCCCCCTGAGAACCTTCACATTGGCTGATGGGTAGACGCAGTTTGAACAGAAAATACGTGGTGTTTTGGGCTCTTGTCAAAAGCATGGTGAACCAAATAAAGCCCATTAGCAGTACTGTTTAGACATCCAGTCTTGATGCTGAAACTTGAAGCAATTACTGAGACAACAGGGTTAATTCCCACTTGGAAAGGAATTTATTTATCCTGACTTGCAGAAGTCACAGCTGAAAAATCCTCGTTTGAATAACATTTAAATGAGTTCACCGGGCATTTTAGCAATGTCTCCTGCCTGGTCTGCCTCTCCTCTGGGCTGACTGACCGGTTCACCATCCTTCTCACTCAAACCCCAACACTCCTTACAACGTTCTGCTGATGGATCCCAACACTCTTTGCAATGTTCTGCTGATGGATTTTTAGCCGTGCCAGTCCCTCCACCTACAGCACACTCTCTCCCTCCCCGCTGTCCTATGTACATCTCTTACAGACCTATACATACCTCCACCTTGCAGGTACCATTGCTTACTTATACCTCATTTATCACAGGCAAGCCAGGAAGCCTTCTCAGAACACAGCATCCGCAGAGGATGGTGAGCTCTCCATCCTCTGGCAGCTCAGACTGTCAGACTTGACGTCATCTTTCTATCTTTCATGATTATTTGTCTTTAATAATTACATTAGCTCTAAACGGCTTAAAAGCAGACCAGTGAGTAACATGTCTCTGTGTCCTTAAAAATGAGAGCCTCCTACCTTCTTTATAGTAGGTAGCTAACAGTGTTTTGATTCATGAATGGATTGAGTTTAAATGGCCCTACGTGTTTCTCCAGATTTAATGGGGGCAAACTTGCCTGTAAGTAGATGGCATTCATGGAAGCAAACTAGATGAATTTGTTAACCATAACATACATGCCAGAATTCTACATCATGATAACACTAGATACAAGAATTATTTCATCAAATGAACAATGTTTTTTAAAAATATAGAAAACAATTTTCATTATCTTAGTTAAAAACTTTCCTCATTAGGGCCATTATTTTCAATTTGGAAATTTCATGGTCGAGACAATGGTAACTGCACATGAATTTTCCTTTTGTTGTTCTAGTTAAGAATTTTCAGTCATTGCCTCCTAGGAAAGCTGTTGAGAAAGAGGAGAAGTTGAAGACAGAAGCTGAATAAAGTCTTTCTATGAATGAGAAAAAACCGCAGTGAAACCACTCTTGCCTACATTTTAAAATCACGTTTGGAAATGGGAAGAAAAGAAAAGGAAAAAACAGGACGAAGAGGTATCAGACTTTAAGATTCCCAAACATGAGTAAGTACGGAGTACAGTGAAATAACTAACTTCAATTGCTAAGTCTCAGCAGACATTTCTGGAAACATCCATTAGCCTCTTCTCTCCTTGAATATTGGCTGTGCTACCAAAGTGTGGCTTCATGGATGGATGTTCCAAGTCTCCTTCTGCCATCCTAACAGAATCAAGGCATTAATGGGATTAAACTGCCAGTGTCCAGAGAGATTTCAAACACTGATGTTCTGTTGTCAACACCATAGAAGAAGTCACCATGTCTGTTGTTAATGCGTATTATGAATACTTTCAATGACTTCTGTGAAAATGCCGTGTAACCAGCTAAGGGCATTTTTTTCCCCAAATCTTTGGAAGTGTTGAGAAGAGCCTGGGCATCCTCTCTTCTGAACAAAGGAACAATTACTCCGATCATTCTTCATAAAGAATATTTTAAGGTTATGAATGCATTGTAGCATGTGTATCTTAACTCGCCTCTCTCTATGGGCATCTAGAGAGCTCTTAAAAATACAATAAAACTTGAACTAAAATTCCATGAAAACTCAGATAAGAGAAAATTACCTATCTCTGAATCCTCTTTGGAGAGCATCTTAGAGAGTTTGAAAAAGGACATTGATGGATTCCTGCAGACGAAAGTTTAAGAAGTAATAACATCTGAGCTGGGTGGAAAAAAAAAGAAGATGCTAAAGTGCTCCCAGTGTATTCTGCTGATGCTTTAAGTTCTACACTGTAATAATTGGAATGGGATTTCATTACGAGAAGTTTTTACCCACTCACACCAACTGCATCCTTATAAGAGTGACGGAGACTAAGTGTACCTGTTCTGACCATTACCATTGTGGTCTCCAGGGAAACAGCCCAAGGAAGTTATGAAAGCTGTAAAAGTAGAGGAGGAGGACAGAAGTCACTTCCAACAAGCTCAACACTTTGAATACTTAAAGCTTTAAAATCAATAAATAACAAATTCACACAATTTGACTTAAATAATCATGAGGGAGAAAAAAATCTTCATTTCTTCCTTATTTCAAAGATTCTAACACTAAGAAGCAGCCCATTTCCCTTGAAAAGTATTATTTGCATTCCATATTTCTTCAAAGAATACAGAGCCTCCATAAGATTGTCAATTATGGTACATTTTAAGGTGTAGGTAAAGTTAAAATTAGCCATGAACACGAATACTTCATCTAAGTTCTTTAAATACAATAATTATTTATGTCTCTTTCACGGTTCTATTTTAGCTTTCAAAAGTACGTGGCTAAATCACACATAGGCATGATATTGTCTAAGGACCTCTTATATGTGATGGCAAAACCCCCATCCCCAATCTCCACACCTAGGATATACATTTTCCTTCTTGTCCAGAGTGGTCTTCGAAATTCATGGGCCCTCACTGTAATGTGATGAGTAGTTACAGCCGGTGGATTTTGCCCTGGATTTCTTAGTCCTCAGCCTAACTTCACTTGAGACAGTTAGTCTCCAGTGTTACAATCCCTGTTTAGTGAGGAAAGAGAGAGCTCTTGAAATCTGTACTATGGAAGTCAAGAGGTAGCACAGGGAAGGAGAGCTGTCTCGAGTTTACATCCTCCAGATCCAGTATTTTCCAACATCTGCTATGTTGCTCTGCTGGCTTCATGGAGGTGGCCAAGCCAAGGCAATTGGCCTAAACAGTTTGCCCTAAGTTGACCAATGATACCTGGTTTATACACCCTAAGTTGACTTTCTAAGTGAGGTAAGAAAACCCAGCTTAACAAACATGAGCAGAGCCACAAGACTGTGGAGCAAAGCAAGATGGCAGGTATGTTTTCAAAATTCCAAGTCACATGTGGTTCTGGGTATTTATTACATAACCAGTACAATCTGAGATACGATCCAGCAGACTCCCATCTGCTGCCTAGCCCCTATCTGATCCAGACAGAGTGAAGCTCTAATCTTCTGTGAGGGGCAGGGAAAGCAATGCCCCTCTTGCCTCCCGGAAGATAGAGGAAAACCCTGCCTAGGGGAGGGGGAGGATGAGGACAGGACTGCATCCCTGGAACTCCCTGAGAGCAGAGCTCATTCCTTCTATATTTTACAGAGGATTCTTCCTCTTTAAATAGCCATGTTCTCAGATGCTACCCTCAGCCCCATTCTCTTTTCACTCCACTAACTCTCCTTCGATACAAATCCAGACCCTTGGCCCCAAATCCTAGGGAGGACACAGGTATTGTGAGGGAAGAAGTTTATACAGTTAAGAAAAAAATACGAATACACAACTTCAGATACAAAATTAGGTATGGAAGTGAATGTTTACTAAGAATAAGAAAAAAAAAACCCAGCATATTAACGGATAGGTCACAGGTAGTCCTAGGTGCTAACCATTACGTCCCTTCCACTGTCACAGCATGCTGAGCTGCTGCCGTCACTGCAAACAAACTGCGACCCCTACCCTCACTCCCACTTCTGTCAATTTCCATTTTCACGTAATTGTGCCTTAGAAAATTACCTCTCTCACATAAGGCACCTGGCTGGTTGAGAGAGTTCACTGATGCTTGTGAGTCTTTTGTGCAGTATTTTAAGTTTCTGCATATTCTGGTTGATAACTAAGAGGGGAAATGAACCCAGTTATATCTGGTTATTACAACCGAAAAAAAATATTTAAAAACTAAAAATCCTTTAGACAAATCTTGTTTCTTCTTTCCAAGAGCTTTGTTTTGTGTTACATACATTTCTTAACCAAAACCATATGTAAAAAAACAAATTTTTATTTTAACAGCCCTACCACTGCTTTTTAAAATGCACATAGATTTGCAAGGTAGACAAAATATAGACTAGAAATTACTCTCAGTAGTTAAAATTCAATTGCATTGATGAAATTACAGGAAAAGAGTTCATTTTCTGGTGCTGTCTTTGGGTGTTTTTGAAATCCTGGTTGCTGGCTTACTCACTAATTTGGTAATTTGCAATAGGCTTCCCAGTCATTAGTGCAAATTAGTGAGGTTTAGCTATAATGTGAATATTAATATCTTCATTTAGATCGATTCCACGTGCCCTCTCCTAGTTTCTAAGGCCAAGTTGTTTTTTTAAACCTTGGAGAGGGGCGATATGAAATGCATGAATATGTTTACGAAAAGGCATTTGATAACCAATGCATTATTTTTCATTGTCTATGAAGAAAATGTCAGTGACTTTGGTAATATTGTATTTCAAAAGCCCAAAAGACTGGCAGACAGCCCCATGCAGACAGCTCTGTATTAAAGGAATATTGGTCCTTGGCTGGAAAGGATTTTCTAGCCCAGCCTGAGCAATAACCACGTGATCACATCTCGCCAGCATCTAAGCTCCTGATGACAGAACATGTGCCTCTCATTGACTGGCTCCGAGCCCTCCGTTCAGCCTTCTGCCCAGTCACCGGGGCCATGTGCCTTCAGCAGCACAACCTCTGGGGCACACTGGAGAAGTGACGCCTTCTGTCCATAACCCTTTTAAGACCCTTTAATGTCTTCCAAAGTTGTCGCCATGGCACTCACTTGCTTTTAAAATTCTCCCTGACAACCAATCCTCTTGGACGCCTGCCTTCACCATGGTGCTCCAATTATGCGCATGCTGGAGACCGCCACTGTCAGGGTCCTTTTTCCTAACAGAAGCAACATTGGAGTTTATCCTATGAATGCTGAAACTACCAGCTTACTAGTTCCTTCAGGATAACCCTCTAAGCCTGGCATCCAGTCTGCTATTTTCGCCCGACAGGGGCCTCTGAGAATTCCAACACTTTCTCTCCCGTTCTTTCCTAAACGTGGCCTTATTTAAATTGAACGCTTGTCATCAATCAGCTCTGAGGCAAGAATGATCGCATGAAACTGTCTCCTCATGAAAAAGAAAGATACATTTACCAGCTGAGACCTCAAAATGAGACCACAAAACGGATGGCGGGATGGGAGGTCAGAATTCCTTGTTTTTCTGTGTTATATCACCTCCCACTTATGGTTCTAATATTCCTGAAAGAATCTTGAGCTTTGCATTTAAATCTGTGCTCTGACACATCTCAGAGACTCAGTTTCCTTATTTATAAAACGTGGATAGAAACACTACCTCACAAAGCTGCAGTACGCACTGAAAAATAACACACGTAAAATGCCTAGCACGGAGCCTGGCCGAAACAGACAGTGATGTGATTATTGTAATTGGAGTCATTAGTAAAATGGCATGTGTTGGAACATCCACCCCGGTCCTTGCTGGGACCCTGGAGTTAATCACCGGTGAAATAGTCATTGGCACAATTTGGGGTCCAAATCCAAGAGGGATTCTGACCAGAAGCACCACGACGTATGAAGAACCAAAGAGCTAAGCCAACTCTGGGTTCTTTCAGAAAAGATAAGACGCAAAAAACAAAAGAGGATGATCATCCAATACAGCAGCCAAAAGTCCAGCGCAAGAAATTCTAGGGCCAAGATGTCAGAACTGAGATGGAGACAGGGCCAGAACAAGAACAAGTGGGGAGCAGGTGGCTGCCATCCTGGACCTCAAATGCAGGTGTGCGTCTCCAGCTGACCCCACTGAGCTAGTGGACACGTGGTGCTTGGGAAGGTGAAGTGGGTGGAAAGGGCCTGAAAGAGGACAGAGAGCCTAGGATGCAGGAGAGAGGAGTGCTTTTGGCCCATTTGAACTGTTTTTGAAATGCTGCATAAAGACTATTCAAATAATACCACCTTTGGAAAACACCTGTGCTCAGAGCCTGTCAACCTGAAAGATCACATTTTCCGAGCAGCAGACCTATTTCCTGAAAATCAGACACCTGCTACCTGAAGTCACTCCCTGCTGTGCAGAAACAGCCATCAGTTGCAACAGCTGTGTCCCCTTGAACTTTCCAGTGAAATGACCCTGCGTGGGCAGCAGGGCTCTGTAGAGTGTCCCACTGAGTGCCTTTGGTGGCCCTCTCCAGCTGCAGTCAATCTGTCAGCAGCCTTTATTGGACAATTGTCCTCAGGGCTGTGGGCAGTGCTGGGAACAGATGCTTGGCTCTTTTCAGAAGAGAACAAGAACTTTCCACTTCTCCAGCAGCATGGGTGGGCTCTCCCCTCTCAAAGTCCCTTCTCCTCACCCAAACTCTTCCTAGGACATTTCACAACTTCCCTACAGCCACTGTCACGGTGCATCTGTCAGTTTTTTAAAACTCTAGTGTAACATGCCTTCTCTTTAGACTCTTCTTGCCTGTTCTTGGAATTCACTGAACCCTTTCCCTGCAAGTTAACACAAGCTTTCTGCTAGTGTGCCCCCACTTCAAAAGTTCATTTCCAGGGGAGTGTTTGAAAGCTTAGTCTAAGGAAGGGGAAAAAAAAGGAAAAAGAGAGAGAGAAGTGAAGGTGGGAGCCTCGCGAAAAGGGAAAATCAGAACAGATTGTAACGAAGCTAAACTGTCTATTCACTTGAATCAAATGCTATAAATTTCTGAGCACAGTGTTTGACAGTAAACTGTCATCAAAGCAACAGAGTCATTATAAAAATGCTAAGGGTATATAAATCTCATTGACTGCTTATCATTAACAGCACGGGGTGCTGATAGGAGAAGCCTGGCTCTAATTTATGTTTCACTAATAAGGTCCATTTTTGAGCATAGCTGTCAACTCTCTTACTCACCTTTCCCCAGTTTTCTAGTTGTTCTGGGCAGCACCGAAATGAAATGTTAAAAGTGTGGTTTCAAGCATTATCTTTCGCTCTAATATCTCATCCCTGCATATTGAAGCCTGTCTCACCTCTAATCAGAACTCTATAGCCAGATTGTTTTTCAGAAAGTAAACCAAAATGAGAGAGAGAGAGAGTCTTTGAAAAAAAAGAAAGATGCAACAGAATATCATTTGCCCACTTTCAAAATGTAAAAGGCACAATGCACTGAAAATATTGGCCATCTCAATTATTCCATTCTTCTAACATGGTATCAGCTATTAATAATGTTCCTTTTTGTTTTGTTTTGGTCATGATGAAGAAACCTGCCCATAAGCTCCTAGGACACAGCCAGTGAAAGACTGGGTTCTCCTACCTAGATTGTCACATTTGTCTTCAGGCAAAGATTCAAGGAACTCCGAGCAGTCTACCCAAGTATTGGGCCACGTCCTCATGATCTCACAGATCAGAAAAAGCATCGCTGGTCCTTAACAGACGCCATCTAAGGCAGGGAACGTGTCCAAGGAAAATACTAACACAAATACCAAACAAAGCAGCACGTGGTTTAACCTCCACTACACCTTAGGGCTTGTCTTCTTGACATGCCAAACACTCAAGAAAAAAAGAAAAGAAAAGAAAAGAAAAAATTCAGTAAACTTGAAGAGAAAAAGCTTTCCTCTTTTTGGCATGTGAGAAACGGAATGGTATGTTGTATCTCCAAGCCCCAGCTTATTAGAGGCTTCTGGGGTTTCAAGGAATAGAAAGAAGTTTCTAGAATGTGCCAAGCTGATATGTTGGATGGGGATTAAAAACTGAAGGCCACAGTGGGAGCTGAGCTTTGCCAAAATATTACAGCAATGAAGAGTAGATTTGTCAGCAATCAAATCACAGACCTCCTGGGTCATAACTGGTTCTGAATTAAAGAGGCGAAGATAAAGCCCCGGGGGGCAATGAGTTGTGGTCCCCCAGCCAGTTGTTTCTGACTGTGAAATGCCTCCTCTTTTGTGGCCATGGCCTCTGTGTATTTTAAAGCAGCATTTCTTATGAATTATAAAGGACTGTGCCTCAAAGTGAGAGAGATAACCACGTTGCAGAGTGTCTACACTGAAGCACCATTAACCGAGTTGCAACACATCTACACGGCAGCACCATTCTCACAGTCTGTGCCCCCGGGATGTCTCAGGTTTCTCATAACTGATGAGGCCAGTGTTTGGAGGACAAGCCGGAACTGTGTGAGACTGAATTCTGCTACAACAGGTCTGGGTTCCCACTCTCCCAACCAGATCATTCAGTTCAAGATCAACCAGCTAGGCTAGTGGTTAGTGCCATGGATGAGCTGTTAGGGCCCTACCACCACTCCTTTCTGAATTTCGCTGTAACTCTCCAGAAACGTCCCCAGGTTTTTTCACCAGAAATCTAAGGACTTCACCATCTCCTATTTTCTCTAGCCTTCTGAGGGTTCACCCAATCCCCTTCAAATCTGCCCAGCTGTCTCCTTCCATCCCACACAACCACCCAGCACTCCGCTGGCTTGTCACTCCTCGGTCTGTGCTCTAAATCCTTTCCACCTTCTCCCTCTTTTTTTCTTTTTTTGTTTAATTGAAATACAGTCAGTTTACAATGTTGTGTCAATTTCTGGTGCACAACACAATGTCCCAGTCATACATATACATACGTAAATTCCTTTTCATATTTTTTTTCATTACAGGTTACTACAAGTTATTGAATATAATTCCCTGTGCTACACAGAAGAAACTTGTTGTTTATCTATTTTATATATATAGCAGTTAGTATTTACAAATCTTAAACCACCTTCTCCTCTCTTCTTGTCTTCTCTTCAGCCTGTAGTTCCATGAAAGCAGCACCAGCCATTTAATCAACCTGGATGGAATCCTGCCTCCAACATCACTAGATCCGTCCCCTGGCAGAAAGTCACAACCTCTCTGAGGTTGGAAAAATGAGCATGGAAATCCGATTCAGACCCCTTCTCAAATCTATTTAACCACTCACAGCTGCCAAGAGGGTAATCTCAGCTCTCTGCCATTCAGATCTGATGTATTCCCAAGAGCACATGGTGCTTTTTAGAGTCGCTCTGGGGAGGTGGCAGCTAGACTGTTGGTGATGGATAATTGATACCCTATCACCACCATTTGTCACCACCTATGCCTTGATTTAGAAAAAAGCTCTTGTATAGTATAAAAACTAAGTTCCTTTGCTTGGTACCCCAGACCCTTTGTGATGAGCCTGACCCTGACTCCCTGTTGTCCCACCAAACACAGCCCCCTTCACACACACACAAACACATTTTAATCCCCGGCCATACTGAACAACACAGTTTGCTCTCTTCTGCCTACAGACTTTGGGACATCACCCCCGACCCTTGCAGTGCTCTTATTTTGTTTTTCGTCTAAGGTTCTAACCATCCTTCAAGTCTGAATTCAGATTTTGTCCCCATCAAGAAAACTCCCCGAGACCCCCCAGGCCAACTGTGGCTCTTTGCACCCATCCTCTCTCCACAGCTTAGACTCAGTTCCAGCAGCCGTCATGGGTGAGTGTTTATTTGTAAGTCTGGCAGCCCCTTAGATTTAAGCTCCTTCAGGAACTGTGCCTCTTGATCTCATCACCAGGACGTACACAGTACCCAGTACACTGCAGATGCTCAAGGAATGTTAGAAGGATAAATGAACGTTACCAATCTCTTCTACGGAACCTCTCCCAAAACTTCAAATAGAATCAACTCTGATTCAGTCTGTGGCTCCATAAATAAGACATTGGTCTCGCCCACTCTTCCGGCATTGTCTCTAATGAGGGCTGAATAACAGTTTGCTCAAATCATCCTCCGCCAAATGTGACTTCATCTAGAAACTTACCAACATTGCCCACCTATGTGAAGTCCACGTAACCTGGAGAGACTTGTTAGAGGATCAGACTGCAACCATCTAACTCGTAGTCACTGCAATAACTAACTCCACCAGTAGGGGGTAGGGTTTAAAAAAAAAAAAGATAAAAATAGCAATTCCGAGACCTTCCGATTTAATGAGCTTTAGAGAGGCAACACCTCTGCTCTTCCGTGTCTGGTCACACTCCTAGTTTTAGCCAGATGTCTCACTAAGGTGAGAAGCACATTCCAACAGTCCGTCTCCACGGCTGGAAAAAGAATTCAGTGCATATATACCATGAATGGAGGAGCGATGATTTGATTTTGTTAATAGAAGCAAATGCATATATAAACGACACAACTAAACGCTTATTGGTGATCCAGTCTACCCAGCAATACAGTCAGAATCACACCCAGATGTGACAAGCAGTGCAAACAGAAGAAATAAGACAACCTTCCTCCTAATTCAAGCTCGGCTCGGTATTACCATAAACTAGTAAGAGTATGCAGTTCAGCTGTAAATGCTGAGGTGACAACAGCCCCACAAAGCACTCCTGAATCTCCAGGCATGCTAAGCAAAGAAAAGCAATTTTTATTTTTTGCTGATAAATGGTTTAATCAAACCTAACAGATGAGGCAATATATTTTGAGAACATTTTGTTGTTCAGATCATGGGGTCAGTAATTTTCTTTGGTGCAGACACATTACAGTGTAACCAAGCGTGTGTTGGGGGAGGAAGTGGTGGGAAGGGATGACATAGATTTTCTGCAAAAGGTAGGATAAGATGCTCTAAAACGTCTTTTATATTCTTATACTTAAAAAATTCTATAAAAAGAAAAAGGTATCAGAATTGAGTTTTCCTGTGATTTGGCCAAAAAAAGACAAAAGAACAATGCAACATCACATTCTCTAAAAACAAAACAAAACAAAACAAAACAAGCAAAAAACACCAAAAAAAAAAAAGCAATAAAGTAGTAATAAGGTGGCTGTTAAATTTCAATACAGCTTCCAAAACTCAGCTCAACTTACATATGGTCTGAGGCTGACTTGGGTAAATGTCACTAAAAATCAATGATCAGGTCACCTGAGTACTGCTGTGTAATTTGTGCAATTCAGTTCCGTAAAAGAGATGATCTCAGGCTGAGCCACAGGAAGACGTTGTTTTGGGGGACCGCTCAGCCCTGCATCACAGTCCAGGGCTTCCAACATTTGCAGCTGCGCACCAGGCACTTGCAGATTTCCTCCATGTTTTTGTGCAGGTCTTTTTATATGCTTGAGAGCAGACACTTCCAGAACCACACCAACTATAACTTAGTGGAAAAACTCAGCCTGCATTCACAGAACGTTGTTACCGGATGATGGTAGTCAGCCATATCGGCAGACCAGTCTTGGCTTTCAAATGATTCTCACACACTAGCCTTCTGAACCGCCGACAACTCTGAGATGATGTGTATAGGAGAAGCACTGTCTCGTTTTACAGCTGAAGGCACTTACGCTTGGAGAGATTAAACAGCTAAAGGTCAGCTAGTTTCGGGAAGTTACTAAGAGCCTATAGGTCTTCCAATCCCCCAGTTCAGGACTCCACCTCTGCTCACAGCTGCCAAGAGAGGGAGCTTTACAGAAGCTCAGTCCCAAGTCTGAATTTCTGCTCCACCAGCTACCTCCCAGGGCTCTTGTGAGGAAATTGCTAAGTCCTCTAGCTTCCCAGCTTACAGAAAGCTGACACAATCTCAGAAACCCTCAGCTCACACTTAACCTTTTGCAATTTTCCCATACAGCTGCACCTCCTGGAAGTGCTGGAGGTTCTGGAGCTAAGTAGGGCAGAAGTCCTAGAAAGACCACCTCCAAGGCACGAGACTTCAAAGGTAAATAGCTGTCCCAGTGTGCCTGGTTAACCCAGGGCCTGGGGTCGGCTTCCCAGCTCATGAGACTTTCAACACTGAAGCCAGGAATGAGGGCTCTCCTGGGAGTAGTTCTTTAATTATGAAAACCAGGACAGTCTCAGGCAAACCCAGGCATTTGGTCCTCCTAGTTTGCAAAATTTTAATGAAGTATCAGAAACAAGGACTTAACTCACCAAAGATGTTTGGAATGTTCTGCCCTTTATTTCCAATTTGCCCTCAATAAAAATGTATCAAGAATTCACGTGAAAGAAGCCCAGTTTAAAAAAAAAAAACCCAGTATGGACAAAAATTGGAACTAAACTGATCTTTCATGGGGGAGGGAGCACATGAAGCCTGTAAGGGAATGTTGGTACATGAGGGCTTCTGGCAGAGACAGTGCTCACCGACCCTCTACAGGCTTCTCTTAGAGAGTGTGTTGTGTATTTCTAGTTCTCTCCATCTCCCACTTCTGGTCAGTTCTTTATAGAGAAAGGCTGTGTCTTATTTATCATACAACCTTGTAGAGTAGATGCTGAAGATGGGTAGGTGGATAGATGTGTGGGTGGATGGATGGACGGGTGGGTGGATGGATGGATGGGTGGATGGATGGTGAATGAAATGAGTGAAGGAATTAAATGAATAGTGACCTGACTTCAAAGTACTGGGGAAGAATGGCCATCAATTCATGGAAATTACCAGGCAAATAGTGCTTTCTGTTGAAAGGGGATTTATTGAGAAGGTACTGGATTAAATGGGCTGTCGGTTCAGTTTTGTTTTGTGGCGTCTGACCTTTATCAGTTGATTCTTGTTGTTTAGTATTTATTGAGCAAGATTTGCTCTGTGCTTAAGCTACTCCCTGGGAGAAGGTTAGACACTTCTGGAAACTGCATTAACTCTTTCAAGCCACTAGGGTACTATTCAGTGAATTACTTTTCAGTAATTAAAGATGCTGCAACGCAGAAACACAATGTGCTGGGAAATGGAGCGCTAATCTCTCTGCCTGCCTCCTCCGGCTGCAATTTCTGATTACCGAGGAGATAGGGTGCAAAGACGTGGGGATTACCCAATGACGGTCAGTCCTGGTTTCATATAAGAACCTCCAGTAGTCTCTTGCTAAAGCCTGTGGAATTTTCACATTAGAGAACAAAGATTAGCAGGATCAAGTGACTAAAGCACTTAACAGCGCTAATCCTCATTCCTGCACAAATTCACTCTGTGGTTTATACTTATCTCCTTCAAACTTTTTACTTTCTTTGCCCCTCTCTGTGCATCTGTAGGATGATAAGCACCATTGTAGGCTCTGGACAACCAATATCTCTCATCTTTTTACCTTCTACTATATATATAAAAAAAAGCGCTAGGTTTGAATGACTGCCAGTCTTTTTTCATACCCATATATATGCCTGAAACCTATTCACTGAGCAATAACAGTCTGCCCTCCCCAGCCCGTGTCACCTCGCCCCTTTAAAGCCAGTGAGATTCACTTTCCATTTTCAAACATCTCGTGCTCTTAGTTTGCATCTTTAATTACCCAGGGCACTGGTCTTGTTTTATATGACTTACAACATGCAGTTTTGCCCTGAGTTCATTTAAGTAAAATCATCCCTGGTTTGAGCCAAGACATATTCAATATACAATTACCTGGTGGGTCAGAGCACTGCCGTTTTGTCATTTTTGCTGGCATTTTCTCCATTATTGCTAAGTACTGAGCAGGAGAAGCTGTCAGAGCCACATGGCTGGCCTGAAACTTAATTTTCCTAAATTGCACAATTCTTCAGAAACAGCTTACCCCCCCAAGTACAGTTCCCTTGAAAAGGGGCAAATAGGGTTAAGCTTCAAACTGAGTTACAGAGAACTTATCAAACGCAATGGTAGGAGGACGCAATTAAGCAGAAGTTGGGTTTGCAAGGCTGCATGAGACTTCTAGAGACAATACAGAATTCGGTGTCGAAGCAGCTACTCAGAACCCTTTGAGGAGCAAGAGGTCTCACAGAACAGGATGTGCCGGGGTCACAGGAAGCAGATAAGACCAGGGAAGGATGTTTACTGAACACCCACTGCTCAAAGACAGGGTGCTAGACCTTTTATATGCATCAGTTCCTTCATTCTGATAATAACCTTTTAAGGTAGATATTTTTAGCCCCATTTTACAGATGAGAAAACAGAAGCAGAAACATTAGGGGACAGACCAGAATACACAGACCAGCTGGGAAGTGAGGCAGCCTTGTTCAAACCTAGCTCTTCAGAATCCATGCACAAGGTTTGTTGCATTAAGTCACCCCCGAGATGGTTTGAAAGCAGCTCCTTTGTAACAGAAGACTAGTAGTCTAGTATCACGGTCTCTCCGACTGTAAGTCCTGAGAAGTACCAGAGGAACACAAAATGCCCAGAGTTTCCTGTCTTTACCCTACTCTCCTCAGCTCTACGCATTCTTACCTTGCCTCCAGGTGATCTGAGAGAAGTGTCACCTTGGTCTTTTCCTATTCTGGGGACCTCTTAACTTCCTGCACTTACTTCTCATGAAGAAAAGCTCTTTGAAGTCCAGTAAGTCACCAGGTTCCCATCACCTGGGGAGTCTGAAAAGCATGAATCAGCTTAGCCTCTTGCTTTGCCTTCGTCTCAAAGACAAACGGCCTGTTCCAGTTTTCAAGGAAGAACAGAACCAGATTGCTGGCTGTTCCCTAAATCAGAGTGGCTTAGGGAGCAAATACAAACCTCAGAGCTCATCAAAACACCAATGCTAATTATTTGGAGATAATTTTTCCGAACCCATCCTCTCTTAATCTTACTGTAAAGAACTCAAGAGTTTTGAGAGTCAATTTTAACAAATAGTTTCTCAGCCTGACACCTTTAGGTATTTCTGTTTCCAGCTGCATGAGGCTGGAAACTCCAACTGTGGATCATAGCCACTGGTGACCTACTTGGAAGGTAAAACTAGGTCGCGCCCAGAGATTTGGACTGTTTTAACAAAACATGTCAGTAGCTTTCATTTCCACAAAAATGGCATTTCCACCTGGGTTCATGGTGGGCACAGCCCAGCACGTGTAGTTCTGGGACATGGAGGGTGCATGAGGGTCTCCTGATGGCGATGTGGTCCCACTACGCACCTCTCTCCATGCCCCACCCTTCCAGAACCTGACAAGTTTACACATACATGTGCTTCAAGTCATCCCTCACTGCCAAGCTGTGTAATAAAGAATTCACTTTACCCAAGGAGAGGTCTGGCCTTTAATCCAGCTCCAGCTGACCCCTGGGGAGGGACTGAGTTCAACCACATGGGCAACAACTCAATCAATCATGCCTTCAATGGGAACTCCAGACACCAGAGTTACAGAGAGCTTGCTGGGCAGACGAACTCATCACACAATGATGCCAGGAGGGTACTATGTCCCTGAGGACATGGAAGCTTCATGTTTGGAACCTTTACAGTCCCAGATTTCATCCTAAGCATCTATTCTTTTGACTAGTTTTGATTTGCATCCTCTTGCTATAATAAAACTGTAACTGTAAGTATAGTCATCCCTTGGAATCCCTTGGGGGGTTGGGTCCAAGAACCCACCACAGATACCAAAATCCCAGGATGCTCAAGTCCCAGAGTAGGCCCTCCATATCCTTGGATTCTGCATCCTTGAATTCAACCAACCACAGATCATAAACATAGTACAAAATCTGAGGTTGGCTCATTGATGAAGAACCTACAGATACAGAGGGTTAACTGTATACTTACTGAAAAAAAAAAACCCACACATAAGCAGACCTGTGCAGCTCTAACCCATGTTATTCTTTCGCACTTTCTAATTCAGCCTCATCATAACCCTTCATATCGTGACCTGAGATGTGTCTTTCCCAGGCTTACCCTAAAAGTCAAAGATAAAGACCTTGAATTTATGATCACTACTCCCTCTGTCAAAAGAAAATTGTTTGGACAACTCAAATAGAGATTAAACTGCTATATTCATTCCATTCACATCGGGAAGCATTCAAAGAGCAGGGAGTCTCCGAGTGGAAGAGAAGCAGGATTGGGGTTCCATAGGGCAAGGAGAAGAGAAGACTGTGTGTCTTTGTGGTCTCGCTCGGGTAGCAGTTTTCACCTTTAACTGCTCTGAAACTCAAAATTGGAACGTGGTTCAGGATCACTGACGTTCTCCCATCCCAGCAACTGTGGGAACAGAGCTCCTACGAGATGCTTCTGCAAGCCTTGCATTTTGTAGGTCAGTTAGGGTTTGGGGTAGGAAAGGTAGCAAAAAGAAGGAAAGGGAGAGAAAGAAAAGGCAAGGGTCAAAGTTCAGGGAAACCGCGGCCCCTCTTATCTGCCGGGACTTTCATCTTCTTAAACTTCCTACTTGTAGTTGCTCGGCATCTAGACATTTAGAAGTGAGGTCTTTCCCACCAGTCACCGTTCTATCTCCTGCCTCCTTCAAGAGGCATGTACACATCGATGTTACCGTGCTGGCTAGGCCTCCCTGCCGTGAGACTGGAGCCACAGCGCCCGTGGGTCTATGTGGAACAGAAAGCGATGCGAGGCTTGTCTCTGGGATCTCTGTTGTGACATGCAGCATCTTGTTGACATTTTACTTGGAGGCTTAGAAATGAGTCTTGCTGGCTGCCTGGCTCTCTGAGCTTCAGAGATGGTGCTTCTGCATTTTTATACTTTTGGGAAAAATAGACCTATCACAGCCCCATGAATATTTCTCACTGACTCACTGCAACACTGCTCTTCCTCTGGTTCCCAGCCCTCTGAACAGTGTCTTCCCATATCCTCCGCTCCCTCGACGATCAGGACAAGCATGTTTACTGAGCTGTTGGATGCTTGGAACACTAAGGGCCCTTGACTGTCCCTAAGTATGTGTGCTACTTGCTTCTCACTGTGTATTTTACAGGAAACAGTTTGTCAGTTCTCTGCACAAGATGTCAGGTTGGCCTTTCATGTGAAGAAGTGGGAGAACTGGGAAAATGTAAACAAACAAATAAACATCTTTGTACAACAAGAGAGAAAAACTTGAAGGAAGGTCTCTCTATCATAAAATACAGTGTGGAATCTTTCCTGCTTCTACTGCCCCTGCGCCTTTTCGAACCTGATAGAAGAGATTCTGGTGTGGAAGTCAGAAGACCCGGAGTTCAAGTCCAGCCCTCGGCCAACACAGCTGCGTGACCTCAGGCAGGTCACATGACCTCTGCAGGCCTCAGCGGCCTCACCTATTAGCTTACAAATGATCTCTGAGGTCCCTTTCAGCTCCACGTTTTTACAATAAAGAGCAGGCAGAGGAACACGTGCTTCCCCTGGGACTGGAAGTGGGACAGGAGAGGGAAAGCAAGGGAAGGGAAGCCTTTGCCACGTGACTGGCTCGAGAAGGAGTTGTGCCTCCCTTCTTTCCCTAAGGGACTGCTTTGCCCAGAGTGGCCCTGAACTCCTCAGCTCTGAGGAATATATTAAATATCCAAGGACTGCTGTTATTTTAAGTAATGACAGGCACCTCTGAGACTGGACTGTCACTGAAGGCAGCCTGAGGGTTATGTCGTCCCAACTAACGGGCTGTCAACCCCCCGAGAAGGCATGATGGGCGCCGAGAAAGAAGGGATGATTCCCACTTAACAATGAAATAAACTACCAGGAACCTACAGACATCATGTTAATACTGGGAGGGAAGGTACTGAGACGATTCTCGTAAATATCCCTCATTTACATTTTAAGTGCAGTCACCAGCTATTAATATTTAGATGAAATACGTAATAATTTGATGTCCCAGTTGCAAATGCTCTACGGTCAGGCACTGAGCAGCCCAAAACGATGTTTGGAAGTTTTCTCGGTAGCATCCTGGCTGTAGTTAAGGTCTGTTGTAAGTCTCATAGCCGCTAAAGCTCTTCTAGTTTGCATCTGTGCTTTTGAGCATCCTGACAAGCAAAGAGAGTATCGCTCTTCAGAATACACAGGATAAAGCAAATTAAAAGCAATTGGTACTTTCCACCAAAGATGCTGAAAAGTTTTAAATTTGAAAGGAGCACTGAGACCCACCCGACTTCCTTGCTGATGGACGGAGAAGCAGCAGTGGGCAGGCATTTGTACTCTGGGAAGAGGAGCATGAGAGTCTTTCTCATTCAGGGTTGAAGTAAAGCTTTTTTTACTTTTCTAAGAAAATAAACACTACTCCTGAATTCCTTCCCACCTGAGCATCAGATGGACTTGTCTAAGCCCCAGATTCACATCAGCAAATAGTCCATGTTTGAGATTTTGTCAGATTTTGCCAGATGCTAACCCTCAGCCCCCAGGTGTGTGTATGGGCAGGTATTCAACAAATAGAACCACCAACTGTGTGCCCACCTCTACACTCGACACTGGGAGGGAAGCAAAGATGGCAGAGATTCCTGCCCTAGTCAAGAAAACAAACATGCATACGGAGAGAGAAATTCAGAAGAACAGGGGGACAGAGACAGAGACAGAAATGACCAAGTCTGCTCGGAGGGCCTGGAAAAGGCTTATTCTACAGAACTCTCTATTTCTACAGAACAGCCCGTGCACTCAGTTCCTAAGCACAGCAGAGCTATGAAAAGCTCCCTTAGGAGATGCAGTGCCTCTCCATGTGGCACAAAGCCCTCGTGAGCACTTGGAGTGAGCACGCTGGAAATTCAGGGAAAACTTCCACTCTGAGGGGCGATCTGCATGAGGATACAAGGCATGACCATCACATACCTACCAATCTTCCTGCCAATTAATTCTCACGCAAAAGCAAAACACATCAAGAACCTCCACTTTGGAAACACATTTCTCCCCACCTCCCAGGGGTGACACCTGCCAGACATCAAAGGCCCTACCTGCTCTTCGGGCTGTCCTGCCAATAACAGAGGCACAGCCAGACCCAAAGGGAAGAAAACAAAGGGTGAACATAAAACAGGATGTTTCTGTCAGCCGGAGAACACGGCTTTCCCTGGAATCCACACGACTGCTGAGAGGTACCAGAGAACTTGAAAAATCACGTTGACACTTGCTATTTAGGATTGCAATAGAAAGTCCATTATAGTAGTTGTTAACATTCTGAATAATACTTAAAAACAGTCATCTATTTATAATTTATCTTCTAATATAGCACTATTATTTCGGGAAAGCTTGCAGCAAGACTCAAATGGCCTCATTCCAACCACCAAAATCAATTCTTTTGTACAAATTTGATATAGGCAGCCTGTGTACCATTTGAAAAAGCTCACTGACCTGTGAAGCCTGGCATTTGCACCATAAAATGCAGGCTTTATTTGATGAAGTTATTGAACACTGGGCTTACCTCATCTAGAGCTGAAAATCAGTCAGACATTCTTTCACTTTTTCTCTTTAGGAAGAAGTTTGGTATAAGTGGCAAATCAATTTGTTTGTGCTCTGGATTTGGGTAAACACACAGACAGTCTAGATGCACTTAATGAAAACTATAAGTTAATTTTGAGTGTGATGTTGGAGGTTCATTGTCAAGTAAAAATGATGGAGATTATTTTTAAAAAGCAATAGAAATGGGGGAAAAAGACAATGCAATGTCTGAATGGGGGTCTATTTTCTTCACTAGATTTCTAATGAAAAGTTTATTTTCATATACTCTAATCATAGAATTCAGGGGAAATGAATGATGTACAAAATCTATCTACTATGTTAAATGGGAGATAATTAAGAATAAAAATATTCACCTTTTAATATTTGGCTTTCCAACACTCCATACACGAATTAACCTCCTGATTTCTCACCGCCACACTGCAGCCAATCAGACATTGACTTTTAATAGTAAAACAAAAGCAGTCCAAAAACACCCGGAACCACTCTCTTCATAAAATAAGCAAGCTTAGTTGTAACCATTCACCACTATTTTACACGATTGTAAAAATATCAGTAAAAATTAAGCAGGCTGAACCATGGGGGAGAATTGTCTAATTTCACACATGTTCATATCACTGATGAGGGCTGCCAGCATCTAATTCTGGCAGCTGTATACAAGACGATCTATAACCGTGAGTCCAGAAAGGTTCAAACACTGGCTGGAGTGTGGCAAAAAGTCAAACTTTTCAGGATTATTCTGAGATTCCTTGTTTGATGGGCTTGATTCTCTTTAAGCTCAATCCATTTCTTCAGAAACTTGACAGAATTGATCAAGCAGACACTTGATAATCTGGATCAATCCTAAGGTTACAATTCAATAGGCAATGGCAGAAATTTAATTGCACTCAATAAAACCCATCCATCATTTCTGAGATTGTGATTCTGTTTCTGAAGATCTTCAAATTTAGTGATTCTCTTAAGCATGGGTTGTTTGCTAAAAGAAATCTTATTCTTCACTGTTCAATTCACAGATAGACTGAGTTTGGACACATGCATACCTCATAGGTGTGTGCATCATGGGGCAAGAGGAAGACTATGTGTGTGAGAATGGAAGTAAGGATGTCAGCTGAGAGATGCACTCTAGAATTAGCAGAGGATCAGAACATAGTATATGCAGTCACCATAAAGAGACAGACCATCTCCAAAGACAGCAACTCCTGCCCTTGACCTACTGGAAGCTGTTGGCCCAGTGGCTCCCATGAACTTGACAGGGACTGTCTCTCCTCCCTCATTTGAAGGGCACTGAAATGGATGCATCATGGGGTCACAGGCTGGTGCTATGAAGTACATGAACGGAACTAACTCCTTCTAGTGCCACGATTACGAGGCAGCTGCTGATAATTTGGCTTCCTCTGTAGCCTGCCTACAGGGTGAGATAAGCTAATCAAGCCAATTTGAATACATAGTCCACTTGACATTGTGTTTATCAACGTAAATCATGATAGCTAACCATTATCCGGTGCTTACTGCACATCAGACAACATTCTAAGCAATTTATGTCCATTATCTTGCTCAGTCCTCTCAACAGGACCACAAGCTAAGTCACCTATCCAAGGTCATACGGCGAGTTAATAGAGAAGCCAGGACTGGAATCTAGGAAGCCTGCATCTAGAATGTGTACTCTTCACCTCGGTGTTGCCAATAGTCTGATTTTAATCAACAGGGTTGTTGTGATATCATTAATTAGCATATTAACACCTGTCATTTGGGAAGCATTACTAAGATCCTATTTCCAATGCTAATGGGCGACAACTAACCCAGGACCATAGAGAATTCCCCAAGGACACAACACCCTCTTGGGCGAGCTGCCAGCCCACGGTTGCCAGAAAACATCTCCGTCCACTGCCATCCCAGGATACCTTCCCTTTTAAATTCCTCACTTGAAAAAAATGAACTACTTCTTATTTTCTTTGTTGTTGTTTCAATTTGACTAGTGTTCACATTGTCACTTCAGTAAAACAGTGTAATCCCCTTTATTACTGGGAATCCAAGAATTTGGATTTCTTGTGTGGATTAATTCAGAAAGTTGGTAACCTCACCTCCTATTTGTCTAAAGCAAATCTCCAGGCTCTGCTTTGAGGTTTTTGAAATATCACCCAAATCATAGACAGTTAAGGACACAGGCAGGAACATCATGTGATTCACAGCACCGTCCCTGGCTCCAACGTTATCACACACGGAAACTGGGTTCAGTGTCCTATTTTCATCATGAATAAACAGCCAAACTCTTCCTCCCCACTGATTTTTATTTTGTATCCCTTAACTGAAATAAAATTAGGTTATCCTTACCTGGATTAACTCTCTCAAATACCTTGAAGGTACATGAGATGATATTATTAGTCTTCATATTCTAGTTAAATCACTAAAACATACATTTCTGAACATGGAATACAGCATCATGTTAGAGTGTGGTATTTACCTACTGACTCCATTTATAGTACATTTTTACAATATATTATTGTGCTTTTTAAAATATAAAGTGCTTTACAAATACTGCTCATCATAATTCAACGTTTCCCAAAATGTGTACTGTAGAACATAGGTTACATAGAATACTAGTAGTGGTAACCCCAAAAGGAAAAAATACGGGTTCTAAAGCCTTGTAAATACTAGACACAGTGAGTCAAATAGGTCTCTTTCCTGCATGACTTCTCAGAGCCTTTCATTTATTACATATTATATACTGTGAATCTTGAAGGGCGGGCAACAGTACAAATCAGTGTTTCTCTTACTATCTGTAGTAAAGGATCAGTTTCAGGTTTTTTCCCCCAACTCACAGAAGAGCATTACTTTACAAAAGTATAATAAAAACTGACTTACTAGAAAACAAATAAACAATAAATACAAAATACAATCAATTTTTTATTGTTAGATTTAACAGATGTAAAATCGTGAAGTCAAATTTCCACTCAGGTTTCTAAACGTCTATTCTCAGCTTTCGTACACATCACATAATGGGCAGGAAAGAAGTTGTGAGCCAGCATAAGGGGATGGATCACAGTTTGAGCAGCAGTGGATCTAGCACTGACCACACATATCTAATCATTGATCTCTGATGCAGATGATATAATGAGTCTGGCGTTCAAGGAACTATGGGTTGAAAAATTCTGCTTTACTTTCAAAATCTTCTTTACTGCTTATCCCAGTTTAACTGCCATCAGAGGAAAATCCTCTGATTAAGAATAGAGTAAGTTTGAATTCTGTTCTTTTACAACTCAGAGGTAAACACAGTCAAAGTGAGTGAAACATTGGGCATCTGAAGGTGTGGAAGATGGGGCCTGGTCATTGTTCTCTGCTGATATATGCGAAGTCCAACCAAAGCAAAAGCTAGTTGGAAAAAGAGGAGGGAAAAATGTGTGACACCTGCTTGCATTTGAGTTTATTTAAATAAATTTCCACTGTAAGGAAGCAGATTCCCCCATCCTAGAGGTACCAGCATTCTGTACAAACCCACAGTGATCATGTGAATTTCAACTAGGCTGATCCTAGTTTCTCATCACTTTGGATCAATCAATCACATTTTGAGTTGACTTCTTTGTACCAAGCAATGTGTCAGATTCTCTATCTTTTCAGATTTGGAGCGTGGTTTGTAATATAAAAGTCAAATAAAAGGTTTCCTAAGAGCTATTGGTATTTCGCCTAAGGTTTTCTTCCTTGTCAGAAATATTAAATTATAAAATCACAAAATGCAGTTTTAAGAAATGTGCCCTTGTCTAGCAAAAAAAAAAAAAGATTAATTGTAAAATTCGACGCCAAGTTTGGAAGAGTTCTAAAAACCAAAGCAAATAAATTCTATTGATATTGGGCTTTTGACACTGTTGCTGAAACTGAAACCAAATTACCTGAATGTAGTTTCAGGTGATAAAAATGAACACTTCTTCCAGCAAAATGTTTTAACCAGAACTGAAACACACAGGAAAGGTGTTTCTGCTTGTCAGTCTTCACAATGGTTTTTAAGAAAGGTGAAAGCTGGTGTTATACATACATGCAAAAGGCACCTGGTTAATAATAATTATAATTGAAATGTGAATAATCACAATAGATGAAATGAATTATTCAGCTTTAGAATCCTTTTAAAAAGAGAAGACATTCTTGAAAACTAAATGAATGACTCCGAGACAGGGAGAGCACTGTCAATATTTGAGGTCAGAATTATCATTCATTACCCTTTTGCCGAAGACTACCTCGGTAGGCTGGAAATCCAGAGCCAACAGTAGAAACAGAAAAAAAAAAAATTCTACTATTGAGACTATTTCCACTGGCCCAGAAACCTAGGGAACTCGTAAGTAAAATGTTGTTGGTTTCAGGTGACCTTTTCTCTCCTGTAGTCTTCTTACTTTTGCTAAAACCCCATTTGAACACCTGAAAAGGTCATTGTCTTAGTGCAGGCACCAGAGCATTGATAATGATGATGGAAATTTCGCTTTCCCCATCGAGTCAACCTATGCCACTAGCTGCTTGACATTAGAGTGTGGGCAGGGTGAGCCCTGTAGAAAGGTATCAGATGCGGTGTCACTTGAGAAGTGGTGACATCTCCACTTTGTTCTCCAAATTTCTCTCCCCTTGAATGCTATTACCTGAAATTTTCAGCCTTGAATTACTATTTGAATTAAGATAGAAAGTCCTCATAATCTCAGTATCCTTTGCGAATACCTTATTAGGGCTGGCATTTTTAAATAGAGGAGCCTGACTCACAGCATGGTATGAAGGCATAGGATACAAATGTGGGGATGGCAAGGAGGAGGTGAAACGTCTTGCATCCATTGATCACTGAGTGGTGAGAAAGGACAAAAGCCAAAGAGCCACCTAGATGCTCTGCGGGCATCATAGGGGGAAGGTAGGCACCAGGGATGAGATGCATTCACGTAGAGCTTAGCCTGGAGCTCACTCGTGTGAAGTACCTACAACACACTCGTACACATCATGTGCTCAACAGTCTTCCCTCTCTGTCCTCTTCTCCTAGGGAAGAGCCTGGTCTATGGGGTGGGTTTACATCACAATAAACCTGAGCTGGACTTCCCTGTTTTGCAGTTTGAGATTAACATCCTATAAATCTTACCCTCTAAGTCTCAAAATTGTAAGGAGAGAGTAGAGATTTTAGACAATTTAATACATTTCAGTTGCTTTCTTATTTCATCTGTTTATTCACATTTTCCAAAAAAGCGCACTGACAGTGCTACTTTAAACGTGGATATAATAGGTTGCTTACCTGGGCCTTTACCCTCTCAACATAGTGCTCAAGTAGGAAAAGGTAGTTGGCATAATTTGCATTTAGGATGGGAGGAAACCCAGATGTAAAATGAGTAAGAAAGATCAGCGTTCAGAGTTAGATTAAGGACCCCTGGTCTCCATCAGTCTACCCAATGTTCTACAGAACTACAATTTCAAGCCTTTAACATTACATGCAATGTTCTGAAGCCATTAATATAGCATTGGGTCGGGACCTGATGAAGTTCAATGAAGGGCAAGAACTGGGTCTTATTACTTCTCTACCACAGGACCCACTGACAAAATGTCACATGCATTAGATGCTCAATATTTATTTGTTAAATCTTTGAGTACGTAGAAGAGAAGCTACTGAGGAAGAGTTAGGGAAGAACACAAAAAGCATGGAAATTAGGAAGACATTTTAAAAATTGCATTTAAGAAAACCAGGTTCGTAGGACCAGTAAATTGTTGTAACAGGTAGCTCCGGTGCCCATATCAAATTTCTTCCTGGCACCTGGAATTCTGGCTACAACTACAGTGGACAGTCCTGTGCAAGTGTAGATTCACACCTCGTGGATGTGCCCTCCTCTTGTACATCCTGTATCTTTCTGCTTCTGCCCCAGGACCTTTTCTCATGCTGCCAAGTCTCCTCTGTACACACACACATGCAAACAGGAAGTGTAAGTGAGTTAATGTTTACAGTAGACACCCTCAACCCAAGGAGGATGTGAGCCTGGAGACAAAGTTTCCAGCATCCCCTTCCTTAAGGAGACAGTTTTAAGAGGAATTCTGTTTGCCACCGAGGAGATGAGGCCAAATTAAGCCCTCATTGCCTATGGCAGTGACTTAGAAACATACCCCTAGCATGGGCTTCTCTTCCCTCTCCCCTCACTCTCCGGACTCCTCACTCCTGGTCCCCAGGAGCAATTCCCAAAGAAACTGTCTGCATTGAGCCCTTGACTCAGGCCCCACTTTCAGAGTAAATCAACCTAAGACAATCATTTGAAGCGTATATTGACTAAGACTCAAAGTGTGGCAGGAAATATGTACAAGAAATAGACAAACAGTATGGGGAGTGTTTTGATAGAGGAAGTAAGATGGGCCATAGTCAACACTGGTGTTTGGCTCTTAAGAACTACCATGGGGCCCAGCTGTTAACACAATTTCTGTACCACCTGGAAGACAGCTCCTGCTCCCCACATTAACCTGCTTCTCCAGCCCCTCTCCTGGATGCCCAAGAGTGCCTCACAACCCAGCAACTAAAGGAACGATGCCCGGAGCTCCCGAGACCTCGCTCCAATGCCTTGGCTATTGTAAGGTTCATGCCCTGCAACACTCATTGTTACATAGTCTGAATGTCATCTTTGGCTATCACAATTCCTAGGAAATACACCTAATTTTAGAGATGGGGGAAGTGGTTATCGTGGAAGATATTCCTGAAGAACTGACAGTGAAGTTGGAAAGGTGCTGCACATGGAGAAAATAGCTCACATGACAACCTAGAAATGAGAGAAAGTACAGTACTTTCTAGGAAGCAAGAGGCATTCAACACGGCTAGACAGGAAAATAAACAGAGGCCACGTCATACAGGTTCCCTCAGATCCGGTTAAGAGCTGACACTCTTCCCAAAGCCATTGAAAGAGAAAGGCTCCAATCAGAGAGGTCATGATGGTCCCTCACATCTAACTCAGGGTCTGAGTCTCTGCCCGGAACGGATGGACAAGCTCCCTAAATGAGCTTCTTTCCAATGGCTTTCCCTGAATAATAGCCTCAAATATGCACTGTATTGTCTGCTTGCTTCCCACCTGCCAGCCATAATTCGTGTGTTTATATTAAGTTATTCAGTCCTCACAACCAACGTGTGAATTGGGTGCTATTATTATTCCCACTTCACAGGTGAGGAAGCCAAATCAGAAAGAGGTAGAATAATCTGGCTGAAGTTACAGTGCCAGCAGGTGGTTGAGCTGGCTCCCAAAGTCTCATGTTCTACACTTTAGACAGACAAATGCAATTTCAAATTAAGGACATGAAATTCAGATGCTGTTCTACACAGTGTTTTTCTCAGAGCCAGAGCTGGGTTTCAGAAGAGTGTATCTATACAGATTAATAATGAGTGAACAGAAACCCAAGGGTCAATTATAGGAGTTTTGACTCTAAAAACACACCATGTTGGGTCAGCATATCCCAAGGCCAGTGATGAGTTTCACCACATCAAAAATATATAATGTACAGAAAACAGAAGAAAACTCAATGGCTAGTCAATGATTGACATTCTAAAGAACATATTTGGGATTTGGAGAGTAAGTGGAGATGAAAAAGGTGAAATATTTATAGATCTCAACTTCTCATTTACCAGGGAACGCAAATGTGAGTGATTCAAACGTCCTTAGTGGGTAACCACAATTTTGGAAGATATGAAAAAGTAGGAATTATGCTCCCCAAATATGGGAAGTGTGCTCCCCAATCTCCAGGAGTTTACGATCTTGAACAGAAAGCCAAGATACATGCATAAACAACTACGACATAAAACAGGATGCAATAAATGCTCCGAGACTATCTGAATGCAGTATCAGGGACCCTGAGAGGGCAGATCCGGGAAGGCAGCACACAGAATATAGACTTACAGGTGGGTCTTGAAGACAGAGATGGGGAGGATGGGAAAATTCCACAGAGAAAGAGGAGCAGTCAAAATGAGGAGGTAGTAAACAATACCATTTTGTAAATGAGGAAACAGTAAATAATTCAGATTGATTCAGTGTATCATTATTCCGTTACAAAATGGAATGAAGACATTCATTCATTCAACATGTTTTCCTCCCATGCCTCCTATGTCTCAGACGTTGTGTTAGGCACTGCAGATGGAGACTTCAGTGGACAAAATAAGCACAATGGGGATTATTTCCAGTGGGATCGGCAGATAGTAAGGAAGAAAAGCAAAATCACCAAAGTGATTGAGATAAGTAGCCTGAGGACTCCAAAGGGACATTGGTTTTGCAGCCAAAGGCGTTTGGAGTTCTTCGATAGGCAGTGAGGCATCACTGAGGGTTTCTGGTCAGTAGTGTGGTGGGGGCGGGGGGGGGCAGTGACAATAAGTGGATTTGTGAGACCCTTGATCTCAGGACAGAATGGAGGAGGAAAGACTGGAGCAAGAGGACCAGTCGGGAGGCTTCTGCTCTAGTCCAGGCGGGAGTTGATGTGGGGCTGAATTAAGGTAGTGGATGTGGAACGTGGAAAGCATACATGGGAGAAAATACATGGAAAGTAATCACAGGCCTTGGTAGACAGTTGAATGTAGCAGATGAAAGACAGTCAGGAGCCACAGCCAAGGATGATGATGGTGCCGCTAGCATCCTACAGAACCAGAAGAAGATGGCTTTGGGGTTAAAACAAACGTAACATTCTAATCTAACATCTATTTGGAAATGTCTACTAGTCCAACAAGATTGCTATCTGAGTACCCGTATTTTATACTAGGTACTGTCAGGGATGTTTCCAATAAGTAGATTAAAAGCCTGCAATTTGGGTAGCAAATCTGAGCTGAAAAGAGAGCTATATGAGAATTATCCATCTAGACATGACAGCTGGAACCAAGGAAAGACAGAAATACTGAGACACATCTGACACCATGTGTGTCACTGGGATCTCTTTTTATTTTCAGGTGGAATCATTTTTTCTAGACCGAAGACAAAGAAGAATGCTAGTTCCCTTCAGAAATATTTTCTGTCCGGGCCACTCTTGGCTTTTCATGTAATTCCCCAACACATTTAAAGGAACATGGGCTTGCGGATTCCTCAAGCCTCTTCCATGCTCCCTCGTGCACGCAGTGCCAGCAGCCCAGGGGGAAATGACAGTTGTACTGCCGGAGTGTGAGAAGCAGCTTCCTGCAGATCTTTAAAGCCATTATATTCTACTTAACTGCTTTTGGTATTTATAAATATTAATTGAATAACTTAGCCTTTCATTAAAAAAATTAAAATTGAGGGAAAAAAAAAACATTCTCCGCTATGCATGCTGTTGCTTGTGTCTCTCTAGGTCAAGGGGGAGAGCCCAGACGTCAGTGGCCACAGGAGGTGGCTCACCTAACAGCAGACGGGACTCAGGAAAGGCAAAAGGAGCCTCTGAAGTCTGGCTTGAAAATCTACTCCCATAGTGCTAGTTTTTATTCTGAGGTGACGTCTAGAAGATTTGCTTGAAAGTAATTTCATGCAGGGACTAGGGTGGATAAAGGTGAAGAAGAAACAAGATTGCTTGTGAGATATTTGCTGAAGCCAGGTAATAACCAAATGGGGGTTCATCCGACTCTTCTCTCTACTTTCGTATGTGTTCATGTTTTCCATAACAAAAGAGTATATTGCTTACTTTAGATATATTTTGAGAAGTATCTGGGCTTTGATGCTGCTCCCCTCTGAAAGAAGCAGGAATAAACTGTAGAAAAGCCAGAGTTCCCAAGAGCAGCAGCCTGAGATGGTCATAAATTGTGACTACCTCCCAGGGAACTTCCAGGGTAGACTGAGCACACGTCTTTATCCCCACGTTCTCAAAAAGAATCATAATGAAATAGCGTGACTACTGCACAAAAGGGAAAGTGATGCAAAGGTGCACTGTGAACAGGAGGTTGATTTTCATTAGTTGGGGGGTGCTGCTGAATTTCTGAAAGATAGAAACAATCATATGGCAGTTTAATCTGAGCAGAAGAAGGCTTAGCAGAGGGCTGCAGGGGGTGTAGAAGCCACTTTTCATCACAGAAACTTGGAGAGGCCCAGACCCTGAAAGCATGAAAAGGACAAGTACATTTGAAAGAGCATGAAACTAACAGAATGGCTTCCCTGATGCTAAAGCTGTTTGCGGATTCATTCTGACTTAAAATTCTTGCAACTAGCTTTACTCATTTCTCTGGCAAACCTCCGTCTCTGCTTCACCTGCTCAATTGCTTTTGTGCTAAACAGCCCCCAACCTTTCCATTACACTCTCCACTCTCTATACCTTCTTTACCCAGAACAGCTTATCCTCTAACCCAGAAGCTGTATTCTAGGAAGGTGGTCATGGGCTGAGAGCCTCAGAAGAATGAACAGACTCTGGAGTTTCTCTGTGACACCAGGTGAATTCATCAAGATTAAGAAGAACACACCTCCCAGGAAAATGCTCTGATTATTGTCACCTTTCTGTTCCATCCAGGTTTTCTATAAAACCTCAGGACACCAACCCTAAGAGGGGTTCGCAGTCTCTAAGGCATTAGCCTGCCAGGACTCCCCATTGCCTGGCAAAGCAATAAAGCTGTTCTTTTCTGATTCTCTCCAAACTCTGTCTCTGAGTCTCAATTCAGCTACTGGGGCACAGAGACCAGTTTTTCAGCCACACAATCTGCCCAGCACACTTGTCCCCAAATCACTCTGTGCAGAGATGCCAGCAGTAGTGGTGTTGGCCCCCCAAGGGTAGCAGGAGATCAGCTCTCAGAAGAACCTGAACAAGTCACCTGGGAAGGACTGAGGCTGGCTCACAAATGCTATATTCGCAGCCACCGCTTTGTCAGAACAGCCTTCTTGGGGAAGCGCACCCACACGATGCCAGAAGAAACCCTGGCCATCCACCTAGTACTGAAGACAGTAATGTTAACAGTCAGGAAACTCCAGACATTGCAGAAAAGGATAAAGGTAAACACGCCAGAAAAATCATCCCAGAGGAAATAGAGATAATTTAGGAAAGAAAAGATAACTTTTTAAATATAACTAGTAAACTTAGAGTCATTGGAAAAGATAACCTAACCACAAATTAGAAGAGGATACTGTTAACAATAGACGTCTGAGAGACCTGTAAATGAAAATTTGGATCATCAGAATGAACAATTCAGTGGAAGACATGGAAGATAAAGGTGAGGCCATCTCCCCAAACCCAGAGCAAAATTACAAAAAATATGAACTGCACTTCAAGATATCAAATATTCATCTCATCAAAGTGCCAAAAAGAGAAACTAGAAAACATGGAAGAGTGATAATAATTTTCAGAAAATAAAATAAAATTTCCCAACACTGGAGGGGGAAAAAGTCTAATTTGAAAGAACTCACTCAGCTTAAAAAAAAAAAATCTACGCCTAAAATAAAGCCTCATAAAGTTGAAAGGTAAAACTCGATAATGTAAAAATAATTAATACAATCTAGCCATTAGAAGTTGGGGAAAGAAAAATATAAATCCTGTCTTATGTAAAAAGGAATCAAGAGATATTGCTGACATTGGATATATCAAGAAATAGAGGTTCAATTTATTACTTGAAATCATTAAGGTAGCCAGTAGAAGATCTAAAAATAATAAATGAGTAACAAACTAATAGGAGTAAAAGGAGAGAAAGACACAGGCTTCTGTAAGGATGCGCTATTCCTCCTCTTTCACAACAGGGTGGCAATAGATACTGTCTGAATTCAGTCAATCAAGGAATTGAGATATAAAAGCATAGTGTTCAGAGTTTTACAGATAACTGTGTGAAGAAAGAGAAATTGCCAGAAGAATTACTAATAGAAATGGGAACAGTGGGCATGTCCGCTTCGGTCCTCCCCAATGGAGGGTTTAGTTTCTTCAGAGAGCTGATCTCTTTTTCAAAAAAAAAAATGTATTTTTTTTTATTGAAGGATAGTCAGTTTACAATGTTGTGTCAGTTTCTGGTGCACAGCATAATGTTTCCATCATCTGTATATGTACATACGTGGGGCAACACCACAACAGTGAGTACCTCTGCCCAGAGTTGTGGGGAAGCGGCTGGAGGCAGTTACTTCTGAGGGAGTAAACGTAGGGGCTGAGGAGCCTGGGAAGAGGTGGAAAGGCACAAGAAGGTTTCATTTTATAACCAGGTTTTATGTGCCTGAAATACACTACATACGTTTAATTTATATTAAAAAGCTCTCCCTGCTGGATCAAAAAATAATCTGAACTTATGAAGCTTTTTCAAATAGGTGAACATACCACTGATACAAGTTGTGCCAAGCAGAGGCAGAATATCACCATGATTAAAACAAGTTCTAAGCCCATGACAGCAACCAAGTCATTCTAGGCAAGAATTCTCACGATGGAGACTGGTGTTGCCAATGGCTGTGGGCAAGGCAGTTCAGCTGGATATTTGCTAGTGCTTTTTGGTTGTTTGTTTCATAAATAATTTTTATATATGAAATACATAAAAGTCCACTATGCTTTGAAGATAAAATGTGTACATTTTAACTAACAGCAAATATCACCATAAAACAAATATATATATAGATATATACATACAGTGGCAGCCTACTAGTGAGCAGAGAAAAATATACATATGCAAACACAAAAAGATCAATATGTTAAAATGTAATGACCTCTTATTACTAAGAAATAATAATATATGCATATGCAAGCAAACAGAGACTCTAATAAAATTATATAACATATCCAGGAGATAATAATTAACAGCTTATATAACACGAATGCTGAATTACTAAGACACATCAGAAATAAGATTGCTAACCTTGAACAATAAAAGCTTTAGAGGGACAATCTCAAACGTTAATGGGAAGAGGAAAACAATAGTAATATTAATGTCAACATATTTGATTTTCCAGCACTGGCGCTATTGATCACCTCCTGAGGCACTTTGGTTGGAAACAACCATTTGTCTGATGTAATTTTACTTCAGTTATTATTCCCAACAGCTACTTTTTCAAATAGAAAGTGCAAAATAAAACCAGATTTGAAAAGTTGGGAAGGTGCTTTGTTTTTTTCTTTTTCCAGTGGGTTGTAGTAGACAAAACCTCCGAACAGAAACACAGAAAGATACGTTTGGTCAAGCAAGGCTACTGATTTCAGAAAATCATACTTTAAATTTGGGTCAGCATTTATTTAAGCATCCCTGAGTCCATCTCAAACTGGCAACCCAAAGTCCACAAAAACAGCTCCTGCCAACCGTAAAAGGGTTGCACACAGAGAATTATGGCGAGCCCCTGAGAAGGCATTCCATTTGTCTGGGTCCACTAAGTTTCACTGTAGTCCAGCAGTCTTTTGGAAGATAAATGCCTTATTTGAGATAGGGAGGCTGGCTGATGGAGGCTGATAGAGATGACAGATCTGGACCAGCTATCATTCTGGTGTTAGGAAAGCATCAAAGCCTCACTAATCCCGACAGCTTTGAGCTACCCAGTATCTGCCTCTCTCCCTCCCTCAGCAGAGTGGAGTTTCCAGCAGCCAACATCCCGCCATATAATCCGCAGGCTGTCTTCTCAGCGGCTCTCTCTCACGTATGGGGAGTTGTGCAACACAGCTCTATTTGCATATTCTTGAGAGCGTGTTATTTTAGAGCTATCTAAAGGTTAATATTCTTTTTACCTATTAAAAATAGTGCTGGTCTCAGTAATGCAGGCTTACCGCCAGGCAGCCCACACTGCTTATTTGCTGCCTATTTGAATAACAGAATCATGCCATAATGAAACCTTTTTAACATATGGTAATTTAATTGCAGAAACCCTGTCTATTTCAACAAAAGCCTTCCAATAAGTAGCTTTAAAGATTAAGTTATGGGAGGCGACTCTCATGCCATCTCCCAGTGGATGGGTATTACACTGCATTACACCCCTGCCATTCTACGCCAGCACAATGGCAGGCTTGGATCTCCTTAACTCAGCTCTGAAATTAACACTTGGGTTTATAAACCATATAAACCAATGAATCACTCTGCACGGTTGAGGGAGTCCGCTTTCAACCAACATCAGAACTCGATATTCTGTGTTGAGAATTACAGAAGAGGGAATGGGTAGGATCCTGCAGATCTACAGATATGACAGGCTTGCACTTGCTTACATTCTGAGGTTTGCTCTAGAGATACACTGTTTCCTGCTTACCCTTTAGCCCTACCAATGCCAAATGAAGGAAGTCCTTATAGCTCTGAGTGATCCAGCCTGACTCACCAGGAGACTACAATCTTCATGAAGTAGTCACCAGCGTCTGTTCCCTTGAAACTGGTACAAATATGTAGCTGGTCAAAGATTCTGGGAGTCCCAGCTTGGTTCTAGCAGATATCAACTCCCTCATGTGCTATCCCCAGCATGGGTCATGACCTAACATGCTAGATCATCCATGGGAGATCATTCTAGTTATGAGCAGAGTATGTCCCAGGGGGTTCCTTGTGATGACAGCGTTGTTCTGAGAATTCCTTAAGATCCAACACCAACTACAAAGTGTAGCATACTGGCGGAACCACAGAGATGAGACTGAGGATTAGAAAGCAGATGTAGGTCAGTGGGAGACATTAGAAAGAGAAGAGGTGGAACTTATAAGGAATCAGAAATATAATGTATTCATTGCCTCTCCCCCTTAAGACAATCATTCCATAACTGTACTCTCCTTACAAACTGTGATGCCTTGCTTTTCGCTCATTTGCAGAGATCTGAAATGGAATCAGCCTTCTCACTGCACGCAAGTTTGGTTGGGTATCTTCCGGGGCCAGCAGCCTCTGGAGCACATTTTACAGTTTATTAACGCCATAACTGAGTCTCAATACAGAAATGTTAGAATCAAACAACAATCTTCACAGCCTTTTTTCCTGGACTGAAGGACAGCCCCTGGATGTTTTAAGGAAACAGAAAACTCAAGCCTTGCCATTACCCACAACGCGTCAGTGGGAGGGCTTCACAACAAAACAGCTTTTGTCTAGGGCTACCTTATGCAGTCTTGGTTCCTAACCAAGACTTGTTAAGGAACATATTTTAAGAAGATAGCTTCACTTCCCTATAATTATTGGTCACTGTTCTGCTCAATGAGTATGCCATTTGGAAGTCTTTCCCCAGCACCATCAAAAGGAAAATTATCAGCATTTAATGGGACTATTTTAGAAACGGTGAGATAAGAGTCCTCCTGACTCAGCATGCCTAAATGATTTGCCTGAGATCGTCCAAAACACTGTGGTCCCTGGAAAGGCTCAGTCATTAATTCCCAGGCCACTGCTGGAAACACTCGCACGTGCACTCCATCACCCATCAGGACCCCGCACGCCTGCCTTCGGTCCGGAGGTATGCCTTCCCATGGCACTCACTGAGTTCAGTCCTTCTTTCTATTCTTTGAGGATGAATTGTTTAAATGGTTCCTACCTTATGATTATAATTCGGCAGGGCACTGTTACCTTATTAATTAGGTGAGCACTCTGTAATTTATTAGTGCAGGAGCACTGGGTGTTTTCTTTACTTATAATTGCTCTGAGCACACCTAGGGAATCTAAAATTGGAGGGGCTGGGGAATTACGAGCACTGCCTGAGGGGAAAGAATGTAATCATCCCTTCTTGCTTATTCAAAGCAATCCTCTGGGCGAACAGGAGACTGAGGAAGGGCAGGAGCTGGGAAAGCAGCCAGTCCTCCCTGCCTGCCCACTCTCCTCCCCCCGCCCTGCCCCAACAGACACAGGGAACTCAAGGAAGCTGGGCTGTTTAAGAAGTAATTGCCTTTGGTGGCTCTAATTGACTTTTGAGCATCCCTCAGAGGTTGAGGTAAAATGAGGTGCCTTGCAATCTCCACAATTTATCTTACTCGGGAAGAAGAGCTGAATGGATTCAGATCCTGAAAATCAAGCAAGTCCTATAAACACTTCGACCATCGTAATCGAAGGAGAGACTGCTGATGGCAAAAGCTCTTCTTCCGCAAGGACTTGAGTGGGAGACAGCATGCTCACCTTCCCCATCTGGTCTTGGACTTGCGGTCAAAGAGGATAGGAGATGGATAGCAGGAAGGAAGGCTGGGAGGAGAAAGAAGACAGGATCCTGAAGGACCGATGGATGGGAGAGCAGAGAGGGAGGCATAGGAGCAACATGATGCTGGGTGCCTGGAGAACTCCCAGGTGGCTCACGGCTTGCTCGTATAGAGATGTTTTTTAACTTGACTGAATTTGGATTTCTTTTCCACACTAACAACTTTACCCATAATTCTGATTTCCAGACCAATTAACATGGGAGAATATCGACTTTTGACTCTAGGAAATGAATTCAGGTCATACCAATATCTGTTAGATCTGAAACACTTTTCCAGCTTCCATATTTGTGGCTGCTCTCTAGAAGGCTGGTGAACGTCTACGTGGGAGGCTCTGAATGCATGGGCCAGTTTTATTTACATAATAAAAAAATACTCCCCCCTTCTTATTTTTAAGAACCTGCCATGGACCAAACCCTGTACAAATTGCTCTTATTTTTATCTACCCCCAAACAAAGATCTGTATAAGATAGAGGTTAAATGCTTAGGTTTTGTAACCAGACCAGACCAGACCAAGCTCACATCCCAGGTCTGCATCTTACTATCTATTGAACTTGAGCAGGTAGAACTGGGATCACGTGATTTGTAGTTTCTGGAATTTGGGAAGAATTAAGTAAGTGAGCAAAGCAGATAGCACAGTGTTTAACACACAGTATCAAATCCTCAAGTAGTACCTGGGGGTGACCTCTTTGTCAGAAGCCAAAGGGTAGACAGACAAAGGTCAGGACAGACTGAAGGTACAGAGATGGTACCTATGTACCTAGAAAGCTGAGCTTGTCTGTAAACCTACTTCTTTGTTTAACCTGGAAATATAAACGAGCCCCAATGATTAAAATGAAGCAACAGGTCTCTCCCTACCACTGGGTCAATGGTAAGGGGTGGGAGGGAGGCTCCAGCTCCTGTAAATCTTTCCCAATCAGTTTCTGAAGCTCTCTGTCCTTCTTGTCATGACCACACAGCTCCCGGGTTACAGCACTGACATTTACCAATAATTCCAGTGCTGGTCTTATCCTGATTACTCTCCCAAAAGGCTGCACTGAAGTGTGATACCCTGTTACCTCCTCCACACCCATTCCATCGCCCCATGCCCTGGAGCCACACTGCCACCTACTACAAAGCACTGGGCAGAGATAAACTGTATCCTTGTTTCTTCCAGCTGCTCCAGACTGACTCATTTCTGATTACTGCCTCTCTCCTTATGAGCCTGGCAACCATTTCTGAGGAGCCAGGATTGGAGACAATTTGAGAGATGATTCTTGTTATACTCAAAATCAACCACACACAGTCTACAGAGCAACCTCTCTCTACTATATGTAAATTCCTTCTTCCTCAGAAGCTCCACACAGGAGGTTAGACAGTGACACTTCTTTTCCAAATGCTTAGAAATCATAGTCCTGGGAAACAAGTTACCAACCTCAATAAAATACCTATGAGATCCCAAAAAAAGACCTCACCTGGTCTATCCACCTGCTTCCTCTGTCTTAATTCATCCCTTTCTTTTTGTTGTTTCATTGTTGTTGTTGTCAGATTCTTTCTTTTCCTGAGTTCCCATTAAGGGTTCCTGAGTTCCCAATTAAGACACCCTTTTGGATGTCTTAATTTAAAATCTAAAGAATTCAAGTTAGAGGATCAGTGTGGTCCCTGAGGCCAGGTTCTGGCTGGTGAAATCCCCCTGCTCTAAATCCTGCAACAACCAAAGAGGGCGGAGAGATGGGGAGGAGAACCAGGAATCAAGGAACACGAGAACAACTTGGATCTCTTCCCACCAGGGATTCTTTCCCAACCTTGTCCTGACATACTTGTCAGAAATGACTGCTGCAAAGGGGGTACCCTACTGCAAATTAGGTACAATGTTTTCTAGCCATTACAGACTGGCTCTCCAAAGCCAATAGAGAATTTATGAATTTGGGGCTCATTTGATAGTTTATAAGTTAATAACAGTTCACAAGATGTCAGGACTTTTTAGATCCTTTATCCATGATTTCACTGTGTCACTGTCTCATACCTCCAGAACAGCTCTGCTCTTGGATGCATCGATGTATATTGTGGAAGAGCTACAGTCCCCAGGGGGATCAAAGATTAAGGAGCAAGAGAGAAGCAATGAGATTTCAGGGGAGACTGGAACTTAGATGGAAAGCTGGTGAGAGAAAGTTAGTGAAAGGAAGCCAGGGGCCAGCGAAGGAGGTCCAGCAAGATGGAGGCCGGTTGGGAAACAAAACTGCAGCGAGGGCAAGAAACAGAAAAAGCAAAATTTATTCAGCGTCATATCTTAAATTGCCTTCCAGCTTTATGATTCTCAAAGCAAGTCAATATGCAAACCCTCCTGTCTTTTCATTTATTCAACAAGTTTATAGTGAATGCCTGCTGTGCACCAGTCACAGTTCTCAGCGCTGGGAACACAGCAGTGAAGGAAACACAGATCATATCCTCACGGTGCTTGAATTCTGGAGGGGAGGCAGACAACAATAAGTAAACATAAAAGACCACTAATGACAAGCACTGTGATGGAAAACAAAGCAGGGTAGGAGATTACAAAGTGGTAAGTGATGACAATTTATATAGGATGGTCAAGGAAGTCTTTGGTGGGGGACTGACAACTAGGGAGAGAACTTTTGGGGGAAAAGCCTTCCAGGCAGAAGGAACAGCAAGTGCAAAAGCCATGAGGCTGAAACATGATTGCCTGTTGGAATCGCACCCCAGAGGCCACATGATGAGAATCAGGCAGGCAGGGGGGAGAGGGGAAGACAGGATTAGAGGTAGCCAGATGCATGCCACATAAGACCTGTTAGGTCTGGGAAGGACTTTGGATTTCATTCATAGTTAATATTGAGAATGCTCCAATGAAGCAAGTAGAGAGAGCTGCTGTACCATCTTTTAGAGCTGAGGAAATAGAAGTTCATCTTGAATTCAGGGTTCCTTTACTACAAATTTGGAGAGTTAGCAGGTAGGCCAAAAAAAAAAAAGGTGATAGTTAGGGATGCTACCAAATGAACTTGAAAGGAAATGTAAACTTTAGGAAGGTACTGTAATTTGGGAGGGAAAAGTGGGACCATTTCTGTCTTCTCCATGGCCATTTTCATGCATGAAATTCCACCATTAGTAATTTATTCCTTTGTTACAATTTTTTCCATAAACACAGTATGTAATATTGATTCTCAGCAAACTGAGAAAGTCTCTGCTAAAATGGGGCACAAAACAGTAAGATGTCAGGAAGGGACAGGACAGTGTTGAAAATAAAATGGACAAGAGCAAACATCCCCGAACAGGATATCCTGAGCATTCACTGTTGTAGGTCATGGGCTTGCTTAGGCGATAATTACCAAGTTGGTTCTTTCCCCTCTATTAACTATAGTTATAAATCCCTCTACTAACTACACTGATGACAAACTGCTATTAATAATAACCATGGTTAATACACATATCATGACAACTATAATGCTGTGAGTATTTACATTCATAAATTCATTTAATCCCCTTAAGGACTTAGCTCTGTTTTACAGATGAGGAAACTGAGGCACAGAGAGGCTACTAGCAAGCTGAGTTGTCATCCAGCTAGCAGATGGCAAAGACACCTTTCAAAGCCAAGCTGAGTACCTGGTTCCACCACCCATTCTATTAACAATCATGCTATGCCACTTCCGTCTATTTCTTAAACTGTATTGATTGATAAGTAAGTAAATAAAAATTTTCCCTTAGAAAGAGGACACTGTATTAATGCAGTTTGACCTATTGGGGGTATAAACCAAGGGCTGGCAGCATTTTTCTTTAAAGGATCCTATATAATCAATGTTTTAAGCTTTGAGGGCCATACCACCTCATAGCAACTACTCAGCTCTGCCAGAGACACGTGAAAATAGCTACAGACGGTACAAGAATGCATAAGCATGGCTGCGAGTCAATAAAACTTCACTGACAAAACAGGCAGGGGCTGTGATGGCCCACGTGTCTTACTTTGCCAACCCCTGACATCAGCAGTTTCAAAAGGGAAGGACAAATCTCCCAACCATATCACAGTTAGAGGTGTGCGGTCCCTAAGTCAGAAAGTTCAGAAAGGAAGTGTCAGAGGTATCTGTGGATTGAAAGTCAGATTACACCTGACCGGCCTGTGTCTCAGATGAGAATCACGTGAACATCCACTCAAAATCCTAGTAGAATCTCCGCAAACAGTTTAGCAGAGGAACACAGGCATGCTGATCGCAAAGGCGCTGGAGAAAAGGTATATTTTAAAAATTAAATGCTTGTGTATTTCCCCAACAAGACAGCAAAATTCTACAGTCTCTAAACATCTTAAATGTTTTCCAAAGTTTCCATCCAGTCCTCTGAAAGTAATCTCAACCTCTAGAACCATCATCTCGACTCACCTCCACTCCGAGACCTGGCTGTGCCTCACTCTCTTGGCCTCACATAGGACCTCCCTCGGCATAAAAGAAACATTTCCCTGCACCTGTGCTAAAAACCCCGCTAAAGAATGACTTGAGACCATTACTATTGGAGTCAAAACTACTGAAATAAGAGAGTGAGACTGAACTCAACTCCCCTGAAACGAAAGGTGGGAGGATTTTTAAACACAAGGGCGAGCTAGTGGAAGAGTACTGGGGGGGCTTAGCGAGGAGGATGCTAACTATCCCTGCCGGAAACAGGATTCCTACCTCCCGTAGAGACTGGGGACAGGGCCCTCTCTTTCCTGATGATGACATTCCGGAGGGATGGCTTCCAGGTCCTTGAGAAAGACATTCCTGGACTGTAGGAGACTCACATTTCAGAGGGCAAATTTACAATGGCAAGTTTCCTATAAAATAAATGCAATAAGAAAAGGGAGGTCATGGGCCTAGAGTTAGGAAGAAACCTGCCTAAAGTTTAGTCAAGATGAGGGGAACATGGACTGGTCACTGGAGGCCTAGGAAACCAAAAGGAAGCCTCAGAATCTGCCAGCAAGCTTCCTATCCTCAAAAACAGACACACACACTCAGAAGTCCCTTCTTTAAGATCTGAATATCCCTTCAAGATGGCAGCACAAAGGCCAACCACCAAGGCACCTTGGCATCGCACCTCACAACTACCTCCAGCTCTCAGAGAGAGGGCTGAACTCAGACTCTTCTCCTCTAAGGGACTCTATAATCATATTACAAATCAATGATTGGACTAAATAATGTGAAAGAAACCCTTGTATTTAGTTTTCTGACGTGCAGTAGGCGGACAATGTATTCCACCTCCCTCTCTCCCTGCCCACACCACCTCATTTCTTTTTTTTTTAACACCTCTATTGTGATATGGTTACTGTACCATATACCACACATATTCCAGATGTACAATTGGATGAATTGTGATCGATGTATACACCCATGAAACTACCACCACAGTCAGGACAGTTAACATCTCCATCACTCCCCACGGGGCCACACCACCTCACTTCTAACTGAACCTGACTATTTCTGCCTTTCATGCTTTGGTTCCTCTGATCTATTCTTATATTTTTTAAATAATCTTTTTATTTTAGAATAGTTTTCAATTAATAGAAAAGTTGTGAAGACAGTATGGAGAGTTCTCATATAAATCTCCCTCCCCACACTGCTTCCCCATTGTTTTCCTACATGAGTATAATATATAATACAGCTGTCTAATATTGACACATTATTGTTTCAGATTTTTTTAAATTTTTATCTAAAGTCCTTTCCTGTTTTAGGATCGCATCCAAGACATCTCATTACCTTTTTTCAACATTTCTCCTTTTCTTTTCTTTATGGTTTTACAGATCTAAGGAATTTCAAAAACAATTTTTTTTTAAAGCCCAGGGGATGAGGAACAACCAATATATGTTTGGGAAGCTTCTATGAATTCTACTCTCTAGTCACTGGACTGGCTGGAGCCTGGGGTTGATACAGTGAATAGCGAGAGACTGAGACTAGGAACGGAAGCTTTAGAGATCTTCCAATGCCAGGTTCCATTGTTTAAAATTTCAGTCTGTAGAAAATTAGAAGCCACTGAAGACTTTAAAGCAGAAGACTGACATAAAGTGATGCTGTAATAAAATTAATCTGTCCATGATGTACAAAATGGATTGAATGAGGGAAATTCTGGGAGCAGGAAGATGACTGGATGGGCTAGGGTCATAATCTATGTGTAAAGTCATCCCAGCCTAATCTTGGCAGCTGCCCAAAGGGATAGAAAGAACAGATAGAAATACAATTTTAAAAGAGCAAATTGCTAGGAACTGCCACGTGATTAGAGGTGAAGAGTAAAGAAGAAAAGAGAAGATACTGAAGATCAACTCAATGTTTCACGCCTCAAAAATAGGAGGAAAAGTTGCCCTAGTTTCAGAAATAGTGAAATCAAGAGGAAAAATTGATTTCTGGGCTACAACAGTAGCTGTGTACTTATAACTCTTAAGATTGAGAAGTGGGTAAGCCTGATTTGGCACGTTAATAATAAAACCATCTCTCTCCCCACAGTGGCAGGGCTACAAATGCATCTTTTCAGAGGCAAAATGCTATGTAACTTAACTCTTCCATCCTAACTTTGGTTTGATTGTCCTGCTCTAAAGTTCTCTAAAGACTGCCACATCAATCAGCTGAAGGGGCAATCCTCTTTCTTACGGTGAAATTGGAGATCTGCACCAATGTGTCAGACTGTTCCTGTTTTAATGGCCTTGGATTTCAGCATTGTCACCAAGAGCTCATATCAAAGACTTAAGACAAAAAAATCCTACATTACCTTTGGCTCTTTCACATGAAGCTGAACTACTGTAAATATTTTCCAGCTTGGTGCTACAAGAGGATGCATTTCTCAATGACAATCTTCATGAGACATAAATCCACCATCCATGAACCAGAATATTCTTAATTCTCTGGTCAGAATCACAAAGATACTATAGGTAAGCTGTCTATCAGTATCATGATTTTTGAAGTAAAGATAACTGCTTTTGTTTACACTAGAAGAAATTCCAATTTTAAGAAACATGAGCACCTCTGAAATTAATAAATTTGGAAATCAAGGGCCAAAGGCTAAGTGATATGACAGCTCAGGTGCTTCCCAGTGCATAGGTAATGCTGAATCACTTCTTTCCGGGGCTTTGTTCAAGCATTCACTATAATCTCTAAAACAAGATGCTATATCTAAAAATGCAATTGCCTGAAGCCACAGCCTGGCAAACTTGCCAAGTGCCTTGCCTATATTTCCTTTCTCATCACAGCTGATTACCTAGACACATGTGTGTGTGGATGGAAGCACTCTCTTTGTAATTATCGTGCTCCTTCTGCTTAATTCAGTTGGATGCATCAATTCAAATTTTGTGACATCACAATTTTACCAGAATGAAAGGAAATGTCATCTCTCAAGCTGTGGGCTGTAACATCAGTGAATGAATCAGACAGCAGGGGAAGGCTTAATTTTAAAAAGGAATTTTTATTTACACCATAAGATCCTGTGTAATCAAACAGAAAAGAATAGACACAAGCTGTTCTGAAAGGATTTGGGATGGGTACAAAGTCTAACCATTGTTGTTTACTTGAACAGTATGGAAATTCACAGTTTCCCCAGGAGCCGTTTTATATTTCTATTTTGAGAATTACAAACTAATGAAATCACATAACCAGAACAGATTCTACAGGTTATCCAGCCTAACCCTCTGATTTTATGCTTGAGAAAGTGGAGACCCACAGAAGTTAAGTGACTGCCCCCAAAGGCCCACAGTGAACAGAGCCAGACCAAAGCCCAGGGCTCCCACTCATCCATTCTAGGAGCATTTGCAAATTTCCACTTCACCTGGATGTGCAAGTCCCTTGAGCAAGAATTCAGAAACCCTTTGTATCAGAGACTCTGGACCAACTTGGTAGCTTACCAGAAGGGCTGAAAAATACACACTAAGAGAAGACAAATAATTATCTTTGTATTTTTAAAGGCAAAGATGTTTCATACATGTTTTCTCCACGTGTTCTATCTCAGTGGTTATAAACTTACATTTCTGTGTGATAGCCATTCATAGAAAACTTTAACATGTCTGGGAGTGATTTGGGTTATTTTCTCAAAGGGATCACTTATCTAACTCAACCCACGTTTCCCGGAATTACTGCTCCACTACTGAGCTAGATTTTATTGGGCATATTCTAACGCCTAAGGCATTGCTTCTAATGATTGTAATGATGTTCTCTACAAAATACTGAGCTCTTCAAGTGCAAAGGGGAGGCTTTTGTGGTAGTTTCTTAATGCTTAGTGTTTTTCTTAAGAGAGGGGAAAGGACTACAAAATTGGATAACACTCTGTCCTCTGATAGATTCCTCTATTCAGATGAATCAGACTCTCTTGGCATCCTTATCATTATGCTCCTGATGTGTGCAAGTGTCAGCAACTCTGATTTGAAAACGGAACCCCCAGATTAATCTTCAGCTCCTGTCTTTCCTTCACTTTCACGATGAATTAATAGCCGAATCCCGCTTTACCTCAAAGTAAAGCATCCTCTCACAGAGCTCTTTCTGCAGCCTCCTGCACTGATCAACAGAATAGAGTCTTCTGGGTGCCATATTCAGGACCCAAGAAGGCCACTATGATCCCAGCATCTCCACTCCTCTGCTCCCCCACGCAGACACCACGGTCTAGAGTCAACACGCACAGAAATGGAAGCTCCAAGGGGCCACCAGCCTCTAAAGGTTCGTGACTTGGCCAAGCATCTGGCTGTCCCAGGACCTCCAATTCAAGGCATATACCATGCACCCCTCTAACTTCCATTGTCTTCTCTGAACATGGCTTTGAGAAGTCCCAAGGTCAAGGCTTTTAACCTTGGCTCAAAACACTTTGCCCACTCCCCCTCTCTTTCCTTTTAGCATCTATCTTGGCCCGTTCAGTCAATCCTTCTCCAAAGTGATTCATTTTTATCCCTCAACTTGACAATCTACTTTCCACATGCATAACTAGTAAAACCTTGCCTCGGTCCTTAGACCTCATTGGCCCATTTAATATTTCAGCTGCTTGTGTGCATGTGATTCATGCTGTAAAATGGCACTGTAATATCTCAGAAAAGATTTTTCTCAAAGACTAGATCACACAAGTTATCAGGAAGGTATAGAAAAAAATAAGGGTAATATTGACAGTTCTTCATAAAGGTAGATGAATCTGCAGAACTAACCTTTGGTGACTATGGAGAATTTTATGAATTCTCACCGTATTACAATTCCAGAATTTTCTTTCATAAAACAATGGTGATGATCGATAGCTCACAATATAAGAGATAGGCAACCCTATGTAAAGCAGCTTCCTCCCCAATTAAAAGAATTGTCTGTCTATGAAGTCTAAAAGCTTGGGAATATTATGTTAGAAGATGTAGAACACATTAATTAATTTTCTTTTGGCTGTGACCAGAACAGAGTTACTGTGAATATTCAGGAATAAAATTAGATAATTTAAAAAAGCCTCGGTAGTCACTGCCCCTTAACAAATGTGCCTATTCTCCTCCTGGGCACGCGGTAAGATTGCCTCTTCCAGACCTTTCGGTTTATACGTGCCCATGTGGTTTTCTTTGGCTAATAAAATGCTAATGGAAGGAATGCATTTCCACTTCTGAGTGGGAGTGCCGAGAGCCAGGCATCATTTCACCACTTCCTCCTTCCTTCTTCCTCGAGGATGAGCCACATTCTGGAGAGTGGCCCCCAGTAAGGATGACAGAGACCAGATATTCCAGCCAACCCACGCAGTGTCAGCAAGAAATCAGTCTTGTTGGTTTATGCTCCTTAGAGCCTGATAAGTACAAGTGCACTTTGAATATGTTGGAAAAAGCATATCAATGCAAGGTATTACTATTTTTTTCTTCAAAATTGACGGCTAGAAAATAGACCCCAGAAAGAAGTAAAGAGTTCATCTTCAGTGAGAGCCCGCATTTCCCGCATTTCCCCATGTAGGAGATCTGAGTGACTAATGGCAGATCAATTAACACTACTGCAGGGGTGGACACCGTGGAGGCACAGGACAGATTTACACCATCCATATCAGGGCTGTTTGATCTATTCAAAACGAGATGTTATCTGGAGCTCCCTCTTTCAGGGAGTCTAAGAAAATTAAATCAGGAGAAAAATAGCTGTATCTGCTCCAGTGGCTAAGGCTTAAGAGGCATACAACACAGAATTGTTGGCACAAAGATCTGCATTGCCCTTGATTTCCACCTAAACAGAAAAATCCTGAATTTATACCCTCATCTACAGGCCATGATGCCAAAACATATTCCCCTAACTTGACAGCAGCATGAAAACATTTTTGCAGAATTTTAGGTGCCTTTATACTCCAAGCTCATGGCAGACCAGAGACAGTAACTGTGGGGCAGGTGAGGGCAAAGAAGGGCAAAGAGAAATCTCTCCAACCTTCGTATGTTTCAGGGGGCCACGCTCCCTACTGGTTGTGCAGTCAAAAATACCGGCTCCCTCCCACATTTCACGACAGCAGTTTGCTGAGCAAACAGATTCTTATCTTTTACAGCCAGCAGCTTCAAAGACTGCAATAACCAGGCTGCTGCCCGAGGAATCCCCCCAAAAGGTGAGTGTCTAAACGCAGGAGGCCACTGGCCACGGCTGCTACATTTGTTTTCACTCTGACATCTCGGACCCTGGTGCTTTCGAGTATTGATGACTACCTAACCCTAATATGGTTGAAACGTTAACAACGATTTCCTCGTTAGGAACTGCTCAGAAATCCTCAGGCACTTTTCACCAGAATGAGCAGAGCACAATTATGAGATGAGTGGATTGCCAGAGCCCAACCACACAGTTAATGAAATTGTCATCGGGGTGAGTGGTGAGTGGCAGCTTCATCTTGTACTTCGTGGTTCGCATGCAAAGGGCAAGAGCAAAGGCAGCCTGTTGCATTTTAAGTGCCGAGCGATGGCACACCCAGCCTGAGCAGGTACATCAGTCCAGGCTCCTAGGGAGATACATGGAAATTCAGGCAAGAATAAAGCATCACGAGGAAGCCTGACCTTGCAAGATGAGTGGCACAGGAGGCCTGGTTCCAGGTGCGGCTCTGTTCCCGAGCAGCCGTGTGACCTTGAGAAGGTCATGTGATTTCTCTGAGTCACCTTCCTTGTCAGAAAAATAAGGAGACTGGGCCAGATAATTCCTCAAGGCCCTTCCCTTTCTAACGTTCTGTGGTTCTCTGTGAACACTTACTGGAGAAGCTGCCAAATAGCTACTGCTCTGGATTAACGGACAGCCCCATCCTGATGGAGTGAGCACGTTCACATAAACGGAGTCCTCACCCCTCACACCCTGTGAAGGCTGTGGTTGAAGGGTGCACAGAGTTAGAATGAATGGCTAGTGTGATAACTCAGAAGTCATTTGACTTGGCTGGGTCTCTTGGCTTCAGGCATTATTCCTTTTTTCCCCCTTTTATCCAGGGGAGGTAATTAGGTTTATTTATTTATTTTAATGGAGGTACTGGGGTTTGAACCCAGGACCTAGTGCATGCTAAGCATGCCCTCTACCACTAAGCTATACTCTCCGACTCTGGGTATTATTCTTGATCTAAAAGAATTACCCACAGTCCCCTCAATCCTTCCCAGGGTCAGGATCCCCCATCCTATATCTCTGGATCAACAGCATTACCAGCCCTTCACCTAAGCCTAGTCCCAAGATGATCAGAGTCATTAGCATGATCCTCAAAGTTCCAGAAGTTCTGCCACAGCCTTGTCACCACAACCAGCTCGATCTCCACGTCCCTCTGGTCCTAGCTCTTCTGACCTCAAGTGATAAACTCTCCCCTGGGACGTGACACTTTTTTTGTAGGTCCCAGAGACCACTGTTAATAGCTCTTTCTGGTAGCCAGAGAAGACTTCTCTCTAGTATCAGCAAGATTACAGACTAGATCCAGATCTAGAACCAGACCTCGGGAGCTAACCTGCTAACCTCTAAGCTGATTATTATCTCTTCAAAATGCCCTTGGCCCCAGTTACCCCTCGAAGTGGAGTTTTTGTCTTTAGTTCTCCCCTATATGCACTTTCCCCCAAGGTTCCTCCTTGACCATTCCAGAGAACCTTCTCTGAAATTCAAGGGTAGCTTTTCTCTCCCATCTTTGGTGTAAAACCCTTCAACCCAAAATCCAGGTCCTATCTAGATTGCATGCAATTATAGTTTCTGGTAGCCTGAAGTACATATCAGAGTTCTTGGGTTTCATTTACCAATTACAGATCACCAGAGCCTTAAGTTAGAAACACAAACAAGCCAAGAGACGGACAACTAACAACACAATTTAGACGATACAAAGAGCCAAGTGCGAGGCATAGATTATAAATCTTATTATTGTTTCTGCAGATAAGAAATAAACTGAAAGCTAAAGTAGCCTGTGTTATTCCCAACTATATTGTTGAATAAGAAGATAAGAAAATGTGTTTATAGTCTTTCTAGAATGTTCTAGGAGCTGTTCAAATTTGGGGCTCCATTAACCCCTATAGCAATACCAAGAGAGAGACACCACTGTTGTAATTTTACAGACGAAGAAATAAAGATCGAGAAATGTATGTATCTTGCTCTAAGTCACTTGTCTAACACGTAGCAGGCAGGTCTTTAAACAGCAGGTCTCTATGACTAATGAAGTCAGGTCCATCCTGCCGGTGTCTCTCAGAGCCTCGGCCATGGACTGCCTGAATCAGGTGTATCTGGTTTACCTCTTAAAACGTAGATTCCAGGGCGTCTTCCGAGACCTACAGAATCAGAATCTCCAGGCATGGTTTGACAATCTCTGCAGGAGACACGGATCCACTAAAGTTTATTTACCAGTATGCTATAGCGTGCTGGCACCCTCTAAAGTCAAAGGCTGAATCTCATCAATCTTCCCTATCCCTGGCTGCCTCGAGCACAGAATTGAGCACCTGGTAGGTGCCTAATTAAATCCATGTAGAAACAAATTTGTTCAGATGCAGCCTTTTTCTTCAACTGAGCGACAGTGTCTGAGCAGAGGTTAAGGTGACAAGAGCCTTCCTTAAGCAAACACACTGCTATGAACCAAATACAAAACGAGCCGCCTAGAAGGAAAAAAGTCCAGGAAAGTTCCAGGGCTTCCTCACTTTGAGTCCTTCTACCACGCCCATGGCAGTCCCTGGGGAGGGGGGATCCGGAAAAGGGAGGTTGCTTCCTGCCGCCAGTTTGGATCAAAGCCTCTCTCCTTAGTGCTTCTGTGCTCCTGAAACTCGCTCCATAATTCAAGAAATAACTTGGCCAGGGGCTACACAGGACTACAAAGAAAATATGTACAGAAAACACAAGTAAAATGAAAACAGGCCCATATCTCGGATACGAATGGGACAACCCTGTTGGCCTTGAGATTTCATGAGGCAGAGTGACAGGGACGAGCTTACTGAGCCCAAAGCCCCTTCTGAAGAGGAGCTACACTTCCGTGCCGAGGGACCGGCGCAACATCAAAGGAACCCTCCTCCTCTCGCAGTTCTTTGTTTCTACATGAATTTTATTTAACTAACTTTTTTTCCAAAGTAAACACTTACTCCCTTATACAGACAAGAGAAGGATAGGAAAGTGGTTTAATGTGGGCCTCCTGTGCACACAAGGAAGCCCAGAAGGTGGCATCTGCTAAGGAAGGAACACAGAAGCCAGTCTCCGCGCATCTCCAGAAACCCAAGTATCCCTAAGGGGGAAAGCACTGATTTTCTCTAGTGTCTCTAGTGAGTAGTTTCGAAATTTGCATGTCAGCAGGGCCTTCGTAATATATTCAATTAAAATTCAGCCTGATTATTTATTGATTTTACATTTTCCTGCCCTGTTACTGTCCAGGCAATTTTCTAGCCACTCTCAAAATACCTCTCATGCTTCCTGGGAAAAGGCTGATACAAACCCAGAATTCCCAAACAAGAGCTGAAATACAGAGCTAATTATTTCAGGCATGCCTCTGCTACTCCAGCAGGTCTTTATGGGTTCAAGAGAAGTCTTAGGTCTGCTACAAAGGCCAGATTTCAATTTGGGTAATTAGACTTTGCCCTACCCCCGAGAGTTCCTCTGACACAGTTTCCTTCCGTTGCTTCCTGAGTCTCCACACATCTGTTTGTGTGTGTGTGTGTGTGTGTGTGTGTGTGTGTGTGTGTGTGTGTGTGTGTGTGTGTATGTTTCTTAATAAGCTTGGTTCCTCCACACTCTACTAGTCTTTTTTGAGTAGACGGCTCTGACTCAAAAAATTCCTGGGTATTTCTCATCAGCAAGATCAGAAGCAACTGTTTCGAATCCTTCGGGACCTTTGTTAATGTCACCTGCCTCCAAAAGCCTTCCCATGCCACTGCCCAGCAGAATCAATCATACCTGTGTCTCCTGGGTCCTTTGATCTCTCTCTTATTAACACACTTACTTCATTTAGCCCCACATGATCGTCAGCTGTGTGCGTGTCTCTTTTCCCCAATGGAACATGAACGCTTTAAGTTCCCAAACACCTCTGACTTCTCTTAACAACTCCCACAGCCCCTAAGTAGGGGAAGGGGGAAAAAGCTAATGTTTACTGCAGCATTCTAGGTACTAGGCACCCGAAATACTCCTAAATACGTGCTAAATCCTCCAAACAACAATTGATCTTAATTTTACAGGTGAAAAAAAAAATAGATGCTAAACATGATGGCATATCCTACTCAAGGTGGGGGTGCTAGTAAATGCTAGAGCGAGGCTGGGTTTCCAGGAGCTCTGGACCCACAGCTCATTTCACTGCGCAGCATCACTTCCCTCACCTTACCCAGGGGCCTGACCGACCATGGGCACTCAAAGTTGTTGATGAGCTTTTATCTAATAGCTTTCTGAATCTAATACCTACTTCTGTGCTGATGACCCAGTTCACTAGCCATTTATGGGGCTTGAGGGTCACTCCTCATAAGCTATTAAGTCCCCTCCTGCATGGCTGTTAAGGCTTTGCTACAATCCTATCTATCTCCACCCACAGTCATTTGAAGGATCTCTAAACAATGCTATAACCTTTCTCCCATTACTGCCTCCTTCCTGCTACATGGATTGATTCTGATATAAGGTATCAGATCAATTTTCCCCACTTGTAGATTACATAGATTGATCTTTCCCTTGCTTTTAGAGTCTCCAAAGCAAAAATCACAATCTCAGGATAAACAATAGAGAATTAATTATGTGTACAATAATGGAAATCCTTCCAACAGGAATGACATACGTCCTGCTCAGCCATAAATATGAATAAATTTCCCAAACATACCTTCTGCCACCACTGTTGCACCTCAGGTCTCCAAAGTCCAGCCCAAGGTGTGAAAGCAGATGCCAAGCTCCTACCAACAGGGAGCTTCACTCTCAGCCTTGGCAACTCTGAAGATGGCCTCTGCTCCAGCGAGGCTCTCTATCCCTCCCAGATGAGTGAATGTCAGCCAAAACCACTGCTCTCCCTCCTCTGCAACCATCCAGCACATGGGGAGTTGATGGACAGACTACGAGCCACACAAAAATGCATAAAACGCAAGAGATTTTTGCCATTCGTCTCACCCACAAGACACATACACGAAATGGTATAAGAAACATCAAGAGGCAGGAGCGAGCCCTCTTTTGGCTAGACTCTTCTCCAAAGCCATTAAGTCATTTAGTTGATAAGAAGGTAATTTGGAGTTTTTATTTCAAGTTGTACAAAGATCAGAGATGTGAATAAAATCTTTTTTTTATAAAGACCCTCCCCCTATTGTCTGAATTCTATATTGAATATTATTTATATTCATAAGGTTCTCAAGTATTATTCCTGGGGTCTTTTCTCTAGTAACTATGGAATCTACTCCCTTACTGAGTGAGAAGTCAAGGGGTCTCTCTGTTTAGGACAAGCAACGAAAGGAGAGATACTCTTATCATGTCCCAGGTGCTGGTATTTAATTTAGCTTCCTCTCCAGCATTACACAGGAGAGCTCCCCCTTGGTGACAGAAAGATGAGAATGACAATTTCAACCCACTTTTTAGGAAAGGAAAACTGTGCTTTAAAAAATTTACAGACTCACATACATAGAAAACATACTTATGGTTACCAGGGGGAAAAGCAGTAGGAGGGATAAACTGGGAGTTAGGGATTAGCAGACACTAGCTACTATATATAAAACAGATAAACAACAAGGTCCTACTGGATGGCACAGGGAACTATATTCAATATCTTGTAATAACCTATAATAGAAAAGAATATGAAAAAGAATATTCTTATAATATAAAGGAATATGTATAACTGAATCACTATGCTGTACACTGAAAACTAACACAACATTGTAAATCAACTATACTTCAATAATATGTTTTAATTTAACAGAGTTATTCAGTATAATGAAATACACAGGTCAGAGATGACAGCAGGGGTCCTGGACTCGGACTATCATAGGGTTTGCTCTCTTCAGACATTATTTCGGTTGAAATTATTTTATGACTCCCAGGATTCAGTTTTTCTGTTTCTGGAAACACGACCAGGAGAAGGTCCTTGGTCTATATTAATTTGGAGGCATTAATTAAGCAATAACCCAAGTCCGGTGGTTCTGAAATTTCTTTGCTTGATTCTCTTTTCATTGTTCTGGGAGGCGTGAGGTTTTGAAGTCCTTTTTTGGACACCATCAGCAGTGTAAAAGAAATACGTTAGAGGAGTGGAGTGCAGAGGAGGGAGGAGTTACAGGGCAATTCCCTGTTGGCTGAGATGGGCAGACGAAAGGCGGAGGAAGCAGCAAGAAACAAGATTACAGGTCAGAAAGCAGAGACCCAATCCCCTTCTCATCTGGGAAGAGCCTACCTCCCTCTGTCTCTGGTGTTGGTGACTGGGTAGAGTTCTCTGGTTAGACTTGGTATCTTCCTGGGAGAAACAGTGTTTTATATCCCATAGTATACATTCCAAAAAGGGGAAAGAGCGTCACTTTATCAACTACAGCTGCATCTCTGAAAGCAAATTAACAGGCAGGCTCTGCCCTCCTAAGGAAAGACTGGTGTTGATGATCAGCATATTAATAATGGCACGAATGCTTAGTTATAAATATATGGCAGACACCATAATAATGGTCTGGATAGAGTTTCAAATTAATTGTTCTATAAATTGCACATGTCTGTGTGTTTATTCCATAATAAATCTCAAATGAGTTGACTAATTTTGACAAAATTTGGTTCATTTATCAAGGGAATAAATTTACATCACATGAAACCAATGAGTCAATGCATCAGATGACAGCCCATAAAAGCTTTCAATGGGCTCTATTTTCTGTCTTTTGTAATGACTTTCAGAGCCTTCATTCTCTTACCTCTGTAACCCACCTGCAAAATACAAGGTAAATCTCCCCATTTCCACTGATTTCACCATATTCTACATGTCACATCCCTGCTTACGAACTTAACCCATAAAGCCTCAGTTCCTCTACCTGGCTTTTGATTGACTGATTGACAGGTAATTATGCAGAGGAAGACCTACAATTCACAGAATCACAAGTATCCAGGCATTTTTCACAGGGGAGAGGGCAGGAAAGGTTATGATATGTACATTTTGGAGATCAGAGAAGGGATCGCCTCTCTCAAGTTAGACTAGGAAGCTCCACAGAGACTTATAGGAGTCTGAGATGTGTTTGAAAAGCAAGAGTTGAAGGTGTCCCGGGCATATGTTTCTGCCTGAGACAAAAGTTCTGATGCAGTCAGGAAAGATATTTAGAAAGCCGTCTTAAAAAGGAGAAAGGTCATCAGCTCTGTGCACTCGAGATAGTAATCTCCAAACTTTCAGGGTCTTGCTGGAATGCAGATTCTGAAACAGCAGACCAGAGGTCGGGCCAAGTTCCTACATTTCAAACAAGCTACTGGTGAGGCCCAGGATGCTGGTCTGTGGACCATGCTTTAAGTAGCCATCTCCGAGCTCTAAGGAAGAGTTTTGTTCTGTTTTAACAAAAGGAGGGGGAATCTCTCAAGGGCAACAATACGTTTCTCAGGAAATGCTGTATGTGGCATGTGGACGAAGATCTCTAGTTTCATTCCAACTCTATCATTTAGTGTGTCCGTCTCATCATTTAATTAACCTCTTCAGCTCAATTCCCTCATCTTTAAAATGGGGATAATGAAAGTCAACTTGTAGGGATGGTGAGAAAACTGAAAGGAGCTGAGGGGCATAAAGCACCTATCGCAGCCTCTGCACAAAGCACATTGTTCAGTATAGTAAGTCTCCTTCCCCTCACCTCAATTACCCCCTTTGTCACTTGAGACGTTCAAGCAGAGTTTCCACTGACACCCATGAAGGAAGCTATAAAGAGCATGCTCACCTCAGGGTGAGGGCTTTGATGACCCCTCAGTGCCATCTACACTGCCTGGCACTGATCAATGGAACTCGAGGGCAGTGGTTTTGGGGAGGTCAGCCCCAGACACGCTGGTATTATTCAGACCCACCATTGTTGTGAACACATGTATTATGCTCACATGACAGATCAACAGTCTGGAATCAGAAGCTAATCACAGCTAATAACTGAATAAACAGTTCAATAATGAAGTGCACGGGTGCATAAAGATGTTTCCATCAATACTCTTTTATACAAATACCTTCCACTTATACTGCCTTTTGGAAGCCTGCAGTTCTGTTATCTCATCTGAGCCTTAAAAGAACTTCTAGGAGAGAGGCTTTTTACAAATAGGGAAGCCTTTTGGTGACTTGCCCGAGGTCCCCACACCCACAAGGCCTAGGACCAACCCCAAACCTGGTGCCGAGTTTTCTCCTCTGTGCTCCGCTGCCCCTTGGAACAAGTCTTTAACTCTGCGGATTCCAACAATATGTAAGTGCCCTTCGGGAGATAAGTCCTGAACAAGAAAAAAAAAAAAGCTTAATTAAAAATTGTAGAATATACAGAAGCATTTGCTTGCAGCTACTTCAACTCACTTTATAGATCAGGTCACTAAAGTTCAAAGAGCGAGTTGCCTAAATTCTCACCTAAAAATGGAAAGCACATTTGTAAACATCCCATTAATCCTGCATAGTAGCTTTTAATATTCCACACTCCAGGCCACCCCGGGTTCTCACTTCTGGTCCAGAAGCTTCTGACTTGCTATAATTACCAATTCATCTGGGGCCATAACGTACTTATTTTAACAAATATGCAAAACCTTGGGATTTCGATTTAGGAGAGAGAGCAATCCTCCAGTTATATTTGTCCTCTTAAAGTCAAATATTCTTAGGAGATTCTGCGTTCATCTTTAAGGGTAAGATATATGGCTAACACGTCGAATCCCACCAGGACTGGTGTTAATAAGTTTCAACTCCGAATGGGTGGGAAGAGTCACACCCACCATCTTCTCAGTAATGAATTAACCAAGGACCGGTCATTCTCCATTTCATTTCCACTACCGCTTTAATCAAAGCTGAACAGAATGAATTGCAAATAAAAAGAGAAAAAGGAAAAACATTAAATATGAAAGGCCAACCTGCTCACCTATATTTTTAGTTCAAGTGACAGGTTTTAAAATTACAGAGGTAAAAACCCCTTGCTAAATCGGGTTTTAAGTGTGCCATTTGTCAAGCGGGTACATTTTTACAATTTTTAAAACTACTGTTTTATCATGAAAGGTAAAAATACAAAGTGGTGGTATCAGTCTTCATTTCTGCCACCACCTCCCCATTTGCACTTGTGGGGAGAAGAGGGTGTTGTCTTTCTAGGCGGGAAACTGGGCTGTTCTCAGCAAAATGCTTAGACACATTTTCATTCATGGAGCAATGCTGTTAGATCACTTTCTAACCCCAAAGCTGTTACTGTTTCACAGAAACAGAGAAAATGATCGCTGCAGCAATCACAGGGTTTCACAGCTGAAAGCAACCTGAGCGGTCATTGCGAGCAGCGCCCTTCCTTCGCAGATGGGAAGGCTGGGGCCAGAGAGGTGAACGGATTGCCTGGGTTGCTCCAGCCCATCCGTGGCAGAGCCTGGTCTAGATACCAATTCTCTCCAAGCCTCACAAGTTGTCTGGCATCATGTTGCAATGCCCTTCCTGACACCACCTCCCCAAAACCATCAGTACTGACTGGCTTTGCCCCCAGGTCTCTTCTCTTTATCCAGCCAGACTTAGTAGCTTGACTTATAGAATGACCCTAACCTGAGGACTTGTAGAGTCTTCACAGAAATGGCCAAGAGAAAAACACCTTTTCTGCAAGGTCAAGATAAGGACCAAACCTTTATTTCATCATAAAAGGGATGGGGGCATCTGGGAATGACAGATGAGAAACTACCAACATCTCAGACAGAAGAAGTTGGGAACAAGAGAACCCTCCTCCACCCTTAGATGAGTTCTGCCTTTTCTCCAAGAGTATCTTCCACAACAACTTTGTGAATCTTCCCTGCGAGAAAGGGAGAAGGAATTGACTTCAGAGGCACTCAGAGGCACTCTGTACAGCTGTGGAATCTGCGACTCTGAGTATAAATAGCCGTGGCTGATGGGAAGTGGGCTGAAACTGTCACCAAGAGAAGCAAACAGTATGCAAGAGGATCCCTGGACCAGGTTCTGCCTCGGGTCTTGCATGGATCTTTGACCAAAGCCCCAGTTTCTCCAGTCTTCCGTGCTTGCTTCTCAAATGGAAGCCCCAGTAACACACTTGTAGATGGTTTTATTTAATGCCTAGGACCCACTCATTTCGTCCATTTCCACCATGCCCTGTGCTGACAGCCCTCCTGAGGATCAGACCAGCCTCGATCTGGGCACGAGGAGACACCAGCCGATGAACAAGCATGTCCTAAATATAATGTGCCACCTAATGGAATTGCAGCTCTCAGTCCGAAATTAAAATTTCTATTTTGCTAAAAATGGATTATCACCATATGATTCATTATTAATGAAAGAAAAAGCATGTATTCACATTTGCTAATTATTTTTTACTCACTTATGGCAAAAAAAAAGTGCTTTCAACCCTATAATTTGGTCACCAATTAGTCTTTGATTTACCCTAATGTACTTGGAGAGCTTTTTTTTTATATTAAAAAAGGCTTGCAGCTGAAAATTTACATTTAAAAAGTAATTAATGCCAATTCAAAGAAGAAATCCTCAGTTTCCTGCAGAATTACATTGAACCCCAAGCCCTTTTTAAGGACAGAAAGAACCGATCGTCAGGAAGAGATGCTTCCTTGGTGCTCTGCTGGGCAAAATTCACAGGACGCCTTTCTCCAGGTGCACGGAGATCAGACCCCTTCCCACTTCTCTCCACGTCGTCTGCCTCACTCTTCGTACCTACGCGTGTTGTTACTCAGAAGAGAGCATTTGACGAACAGTTTCCATCAAGTTCCATTCCTTCCTATTCCAGTCGAGTGCCTCTCAGACACAGAGCAGCTCCGCTGCTTAGGAACCAAGACAGTGATTCAGGCAAAGCCGCTCTCATCTGCTGTCAGCTGAATTTCCTCCCTCCCGTCTCCTGTCTCCCCTCCCAGTTTCTGGAGACCTCATATACATAGTCTCCTTCTTAGTGTGAACTTATTTTAGCCTTCTCCATTTCCTTCTATCACCTCCCCCCAAAGCAAGAGCTCCTCTTTGGCATGGGAGGGTGCAGTGACCAGAAGCCGCTGCTATCCACAGAGCAGTGGTCCAGCTCACAATCATCATTCTGCCATTAGATGAACCGTAATTGTTAAAAAATTAAGCTCTGCGAGGTTTTCTGAGTTATCTTAGATAAAAGAGGGTATGTGGCAGTCTTTTTACCATTGGACCAAGGAGACGTTCCATCTTTTGAACGCACTGCTTCTGGCTTTTGTGTTGGCATAAACTCGAGCAAAATGCAATTTATTGAATTTTTCCCTTAGAAAGAAAAAATAAAGGAGCTGCAGTATCTCTGGGTGTTTCCAGCAGGTGCCATGCGTATCAGTGATTCTGAACCTTTCATTCTACCTCTGTCCTATTCAGATATGAACACTCGGCTCTCACTGACACCCATGATCCCAAACGGAGGCAAGGGGCAGGATGCAGGGGAGGAATCACAGCTGCATTCAGCCTGTAAAATATTTAAAAGTGAATGACATGGGGAGGGTAAAGCTCAGTGGCAGAGTGCGTGCTTAGCATGCACAAGGTCCTGGGTTCAATCCCCAGTACCTCCATTAATAAATAAATAAATAAACCTAATTACCTCCCCCCAAAAAAGCAAACAAAAATAAAATAAAATAAAACGAAATGCCAGATCTATAATGGAACGTTGCCGTGTGGTTTCTGATCGACAGCAAAAGGCCAAAAAGAATAAAATCATTTGATCATTGTTTCTGATATCCTCAATTCATGGCAAGTTTCGCCCTGGCTTCCTGAGTACCCATCCACACATGCACTCCAGCTACACAGCAGCGACTCTGTGCCAGGCATCCTGCGTTACATCATCTCGAAAACTCCACAAAGACAATGTTTGAATTCCCATGTTATTGATGAGGAACCTGGGATTCTCAAAGAAAGCATTTGCCCAGTACTGTTCAGCTCGTAAGTGGCAAAGCTAAACTTCTAGCCAGTTATGTCAAGCTCCAGACACTACGCTCTAGAGAGACCTGAATGTCGCGGGATACAGCAGGTCAGTGAGTGGGCAGTAAAAGAATTTACCAAAGACAGAGTGAAGATAGAAAAGGAGTTTATTAGGTACACTGTCACAGACGAGCGGTGCCTGTGTGGGCACCGATAATGAAAGCTTAGGGTCTTTTACGGGGAAGGGGTTGGTGAACACAGTGGGTTGGGGGCTGTGTGATTAGCTAGCACACAAGTTTCTGATTGATCGTAAGTTAGGGTCCGTGAAGGGGCAGTGGGATTTATGACTCCAATAAGGAAGAGATATGGGTTGAAACAAACCCAGCCTCAGCTTAGGCATTACCTAAGGCTGTTAATTCTGCTAGGGCAGAACACAGGTCAGAAAAGAAAGTATTTTATTTTTTGAGGGACTGCAGGTGGACATCTGGGAGCCCAGCGATGGGGGCTGTTGGACTTCAAGGGGCACCAGTTGGTCCCACACTGAAAACAGGATCTATTCAGAGTTACAAAGTTCACATCTGGAATTGGGTCACATGGTCAGTAATCTCTGTATGAACTTGTTTATGCAGCTGACTCTTGTTCAGCACGGGGTCGAACTGCACAGGTCCACTTACACCCAGGTTTTTCCACTAAATGTGTACTAGAACCGTACATGGTCAGCAATTGGTTGAATCCACCAACTCGAACCCCTGGGCCTAGAGGGCCGACTATCAAGTTATATGTGGATTTTCCTCTGCTGGGAGTCAGCACCCCAGACCCTGTATTGTTCAGGGGTCCTCTGTATTTCAAAAATATGAATGTTTTCCAGGCTGTGATTCTCTAAAGACTTTAGGGATGTAAAGGGTTCAGGTGTTGCTTTTGGCATCTTCGTCTGGCAGCTGTTTCCTGGGTATCTTGATGGCGGTCAAGGCCCTGGCCAGTGGAAAGAGTGGGCTTTGTGGGACGTGGAGGCACTGTTCTTAGTAACTGGGCAGTGGTCCTCTCTCTGCCCATCTTTGTCTTCCCCAATTCACAGCAGCTTGAGTTTCTGGAAAGGCCCACCTTCTGGTCCAGATTCCCCTGCAGAGTAACAGCCTCCATTCTGCTGGCTCTCCATGCTTCAAATCAAAGCCTGGGTTCCAGCCCTGAGATCTGAGGAGTGTACACAATTTCTGGGTTCCCACATTGCCCTCTCAACAAACGTCTGTCAAATCTGGCAGTCTCGGGGTGTAGAGTGCCCCAGGGAGCCCTGGGTGTCCAGGTCACTCCATTCCAAAGTCCTCTCGGCTCCTCCCATGCTGGTCCCACCCACAAGACATTTTCCTCATTAATTCCCTCTGTCAGGTATCGATCACACCAACTTCCAAGCCTAGGTCTGCAGACTTGCTCTGAACCCTGGCATGATCAAGGCCTCAGGGGCCACCTTGCTCCCTGAGCCCTCTTCCCTGGAAGCTGGAGTTACTTTCTTGTACTCAGGGGAGGTGGAGCTTGGCCATGTGTGAAAAGATCCCTGGCCCCAGCTGCCTCCCACTCAGCTCTCAGATGTCCAACCACTGCATCTCAGGACCCCGCCCCTACAACTAATTTCTCCATGGTTTAATTTCAGTGACTGCCTCCACAGAAATCCAGCGAGAGGCCCAGCCGAGACCACTCAGATGTGGAGGTCTGGCATGGGTCTCCTCAAGCCACCAGACTCTGCACTCCAGACACAGCAGAAGGTACCAGAGGGCATCCACCCAGCCTGCACTGGGATGCACAGAGAGGAGCAGCCCCAGCAGCTCAGCTTTTGATGCTAAGGAAAACATGAATTGTAGAAATGACATTATTTCTCTAGCAATTTCATTCTCTGCTGGAATAAAATCCAGCACCACCAAAAAGTAGATTTTTCAACCTCCGTAAGCCTCAAAGACAGGAACCTGATTGCTTACAAGCCTCTCTGCGGCTGACTTGCAGATATGTGGTGGCACTCGATTCTAACAGCCTCTTTCCCAAGTCAAAGGCTGCCTCCCACGCAGCCAACCTAATGAGTGATACTAAGTGCACTGTTAACTGTATCACTCCATAATTGCTCAATCTAAATTAATCAGATATTCAGAAATTTCTCTTGTTTTTCCAAAGGCTCTTGTTAGAGCAGACTTAAAAGAACCGGGGTCCCTCTTAATGAGGCAATAACAATATTCCATTTTTATGTACTGCCCTACCGCCCACTAACTCAAAAGCTTACTGTGTCTGCACAGGCAAAGGGAAGTGCAGGGCCAAGCAACTGCCTGTAAATATAATTGCTGTAGTGATTTAACCTGGTTCAACCAGCTAAAGGAATATTTTCCACAAATAGCAATTTAAAATTGGAATTACACTCATAATGACCTTGGCTCTCAATGCTCTCCTTGTTTCATTAGATCTCAGCACCCCAGAATAATAATGCTGAAGAACCATATGCTTCTTTTTAAAAGTCCCATTGCTGCTTCTATGCCAGCCGAACTCATATCTCTAGGAAAATTCCTTCTCCCAAAAGGAGCCAAAAGGAATAGTCAAGGAATAGTCTTCCAGATCTAGGCAATGCCTGGGGTTGGATTTACACATAGGTCAGACAGGTGACCCTTAGCTCTGCGTGATGTGAAGGCGGCCAGAGGAGAACCCCGACCAAAATATCACTTTCCTTAATTTCACCTGCTCCTAAAATTACATAATCATTTGAAGGTGTTTTAGTCTCCAAGACAGAGTACAAAGGCGAGGAATCAGAAAACTCGATTCAAGTCCCATCCCTGTGCCTTACTAGCTGTGGGACATCAGCAAGCTGCTTCGCCATGCTGGGTCTTCATTTCTCATACGTAGACAGCAAGAGCAGCAACCCATGTCAATGCTGTTGTGAGTGGCAAAAGAAACTGCACTTATAAAGCCCTTAGGGAAGTCCACGGAACGTCAGAAGCAACACATAAATGTTAACTCTTTTGTTTTCGATGGTGCTGGCATCAATATTGTTAATACAAATTAGTCAAGGCAGGGTGAGAAGTTCATGTTGACTGCTCACTCATAGGTGAGGAGATTAGGAGTAAGGAACAAGACCCACATAGTTTTATAAGCTCAGTACCCTGGACAGCTGCCTCGGGGGCAGAAGGGTCAGGTCCAAAGAATGAAGAGCGCTGTCTCGAAACATCTCCCATCCCTAAGGGTTTGCTTAAGGCTTGAACTCTCAGCACCATTTCAGGGACAGAGAACTATTTCTACATCAGGTCACGTGAACTAAGCACTCCGATCTTCCCGCGGCCTGCTCCAAGGCAACAAGGAAACACATTCAACAGGGGGGAGGCTCTGGTGGATGGGGGATCAGAGCACAGGGGGCAGTGGGGGAGGCAGTAATCCAGGGGGATGGTGGACCCCGTGCAGCAGAGGAAAGCACCACAGCTTCGGAGGAGCTTGTAGTGACCCCACAGGGGGACGAAGGTGTGACTGGTCCCCCCACCCTGGCGGTGGAACAACAGTACGTTATCTTGGCTGCTGAACTTCTCCCATCAGTACTCTCTCATTTGAGCCAACTTAGGGAACAGAGACACAGAGCAGGGAAAAGGGGCAGAACAGAAGTGAGAGAAATCTGGAGTCCATATTCATTAAGCACTCAGTTCTATCATTCACGGTATTTTCTAAATACAGCATTTCTTCTTAGTCGTACACTGGAACAAAATGGTAAAGATACAAGAAAACGTCACATAGAGAGACAGACCAGGAAAAGCAATTATAATACAATGTTTAAACACTGATGAGATAACCCAAAGTGCTTGGGAGCATAAAGAAGGGGCAGTCAAAAAGAAATCACGGAAGATGTCCCTATAGAAGTGACGTCTCAGGCAGCACCAAAATGACGGTAGGAGACAGTAGGAGAAGCTGGAGGCTCAGAAGGCACCAGGCAAACAGAAGATACATGAAGGACCAATAAAGTTCTCTTTGTCAGAAGAACTAAGAGAATTTCATTATTCAAAGGCAGAGAAGAAAAAGTCTAAAAAAATAATGAAGACCACCTGACATTGAACCTTATAAAGTGGAAGGACATCACTGCTTCCTCAGCCTGCGAGATAGAAACCAGAATGCAATTCCCATGTGTCAGTTAAAAGAGTCCAGGTTCTGCAGTCATAACAAACAACCCCCTAAGCTCAGTAGCTTGGCACACAAATGTTTACTTCTACCAAATGCCCACCTTGGAGTAACAGACACATACATGACTGGGGAAGGGCTCTCTCATTGTAATCTCTTCAGGGACTCAGGCTGATGCACGCCCCAGCTCCAGAAATTCTTAGGTAAGGGGAACAGAACAAAGCCATGCAGGTCAGGTTCTTAAAGCTTCAGCCTAAGAGTGACATTCATGTTTCTTTGGTCAGCGCAAATCCTATGACCACTTCTAGCTGGAAGAGGGCAGAAAAGAGCACCCTCCCAAGGGCTGAAAGGGAAAAGAACCAGATACATGTGCTGCATAATGACATCTATGCCCCCTTGCTCCTTCCTCATGGGTAATTATCAACTAATACTTCCTTACATTGGGTGTAGGAAGTAGTTCTTGCCAAAATGCTCTCACGAACTTACCTGAACCACCCAACTATGATTCCTTAAAGCAGAACTTCACTAGTGAACGCCACAGGGTAACTAAGCACACTGGCTGGAGGGCTGGAATATTTCCCACGCAATTCAGGGGAACTCACAGAACACCAATTCCAAAGGATTCGTCTGGCTGTGTTGGGGCTTATAGGATTATTAGGACCAATGCCGATAATGGAGTTCATGCTTCACAAGTTAGTGGCCACCGAAGCACTTTCTGAGCCCTTTTTCTCTTTTTTAGTCACAGAGCCTCTTTGCAGGGAAGCAGTTCCAAATACTGTAAAGGAGGAACATGCAATAACTCAATGCAGAATACTGTACGTTGTAGAATGTGCCACTTTCTCTTGGGCACCAAAGTTCATTCTCATCATTCTATTATTATGACTCCAAACTACTAAAAGCCTGCTGCAGTGATGACTAATTTAAAAAAGAGAAATAAGTAACCCAAAAGACTGTGTTGGGTCAGTACATACACTCACGCGTACATAAGTAGTAGGCATTTGCCATGTCTGAAAAAGAAATGAATGTTTTCACATGGTTCCCCCAGGAACAAATTAGGGATGACAAACGCCAAAACTTCCCCTCTGCTTCTTCCAAAGATTTCAGACGGTAAATCCAAGATCACGTCCAGCAATTCTTCCTGAATAAAACCAGAATCCAGAATCTTAGCCTAGACCCAAACACTTCATTGAGGTTTCCAGGTACCACCTGGTCCTGAACTCAAGGTGAGAGCTGGAAAAAAAGAAGAAAAAATGTGCTCAGCCAGCGGCTGGCCCTCTGAAATCTCCCAGGTGGCTTGGAGCAGTCTTCAAGTCCTGCTTTCTCCTTCGGGTGATTTAGTCTTAGGTATTTCTAAAGGCTTGAGAACAGAGATAAAGATCATCTCTCTTCCTGCCCATTTCTCCATCAGTTCGGAGCCATATATCTGGGGTCCAAGACATATGTGTCCTCACCCTCGATATTGAATTCTGGGTTCGCCTTATAAATCACTCACTTGCTGCATTTCTTCACCATTTTTTTTTCTTTCTCTCTTCCTTCCCCCCTTTTCTTCTCCCTCCATTTGAGAAAGGCTGCCAGGCCCTTTTAGAGCATGAAGATGGAAATGAATCTAACTTGAGTACGGAGGCTACTCTCCCTGGAATATTTAAATGAGATAAATGATGCCAGTCGCAACAGCGGTTCCCTGACATATTGGAGTGCAAAGAGCCATGTAGAGCTGTCACTCAGAAGAATGACTTCCCAGCCGCCACCCTGCCGTCCTGCCATCCCGCCACTCCCCCAATACCTTCTCATGAATGTGTATTTCCTGCAGGAGGTGAAAAGACAAGCCTATCTATACTGCTTGGGGCCAAAATCAACTAAGAAACAGGTATTCCCTTAGAAGAAGCTGGCAGGCTCTAACCCAATGTTCCAGGTGAGGAATTGAAACTGTAGCAGCGTCGTCTTCCACAAAATGGATGTGGCTTTGTATTTATTGCAAATGTCCCCAACAGCCGGCAAAGCTGCCTCGGGTGCACGCTCTCTCTAAATTGGACTATTGTATTCAAGCTGTCATTTTTCATTTTTAAAACCAGGATCCCTTCAGGTCATCAGTAACCTTGAAAAGAACTGAACTCTAAAGCACAGGTCTGCCAAATGTCCTCCGGGAGCCTGGAAAAGTTGGTGAAAAATATAAACATCGGTGCCCGCCCGGCGCCCTTCCGCCTCCTCCCATCTCCCTGGCGAGCCCCTTCTATCTTCGCCTTGAATGTTTCACAAAGTTTAGACAGGTTTAGGTTATCACTCAAACGCTATGACCCCAACTCGGGGAAATTGTTCCTGTAATGGAGTTCTCAATTTATTGGTCAATTTCACCTTGATTTTGTGTCACTGTTGGCTTTGCTAGCCCTTCAGCTTGTATTACATACTCTAAAAATGTGAAACATTTTCAAATATTTTAAATATCACAGATAATTTTATTCAGTTCATAATCTCCTTCTGGAAAGATAAATAAAAATAATTTTTTCTAAAAGGCAGTATTGTCTTCTGTACTTGTCATCTCATAAATAGCTAAAATCTGCCACCTTCTGGATTTTCTACGATGGCTTCGACATAAACTGGCCTTATTTTCTGGATCGCCTGCTCAGATGGTCTTCAGCTATGCAGTGACACTGCCATCTAGCGGTCATTCCCCAGACTAGTCACTCAGCAGAAACGTATAAAAAGAACATGGATTTTCAGGGGGAAGCAAATATTCATTTAGTGTAATTTACTCAAATTACAATTACTAAAAGAAAATGAACCTCATACAGAGTATTGGTATTTGAAGCTAAAAGTCAGCATTAATTAAATAAATTTGCAAAACGAAAATAAAAGGATATGTATGCTCAAATTAATGCAGCCTCCTTTGAAAAATGCATTTTTATTTCAAATTGAATACACACACACTAGAACTTCATTCATCCTCCACAGTAACTTGAAAGAAGATGGAGAAATTGAGCTATCTCTCAGTCTTTTTTATCTCCTTTGTGTGAGGAATAGATTAAAACACAATGGTTGTCTAATTCTCACCCGTAATACTGCAAAGAAAGTAAGATAGACACTCCTGCATTTTTAACAGTTTCTGAGCTCTGAGCTTTAAGCTCTTCCTGGAATTTCCTCCCTGCCGGAGGAGAATCCATTCTGCAGAGCGTGGGAGACCATGACTTGACAACGTGTTCATTACCCAGTCTCATCCCCAGGAACCCAGCCGCTGTGAGAGCAGAATGTAGGATCAAATGGGTCCTTGCTTGTGACGTTGCAAGGATGTAATTTCATTGCTCTCTCCTCTCATGTGTTCTGAAATTTCCCCAGAGTCCTCCTGGGGGAAGATGAAAGGGTTTGGGGAGATTTTTTTCTCCCTCAATGTCAGAAACCGTCTCTGCAGCTGTGAGCTCTGTTTGGGGGGTTGTCAGGGATTTGACAAACTATCTCAGCTGCTGTAAATCTACTTTGTGCTGAAACACAGTGAAGTGCCTACTGTAGACTTCCAACGTGGTACCAAATTTAGTCTCAGAAAACCAAAATCGGTTTAAAGTTTTTACTGACTGAAGTGACCCTCCACTCAAGGCATCTTCCCTGCCCCCTCTTCCCACGGGCTCCAGTCCTAAACAATGCCCCAGAAGCTCTGGTCTTCCCGGGGACCATTTGAGGCTGGAGGTGAGCACTGACGGGCTTGCCCTTTGTGATGTACAGGGAACCTCGCTCATTGGTCAACCCCATAAAGACAACCCCAGAAAAGGCTTTCCCCTTGGTGCCATGGATCTCAGCAATCCTTATTTGTTGTCTGTTTGTTGTTTCTTGGGCAGGAAGCGGGGGAGGAAAAGGACTACTGAGGCTGAACATAGAAAGTAAGTTGATCTGATCACCCCAGGGAAAGATGTGCCGCATCTGAAGCCAGTCTCAAACCTCCCAGCACTTTAAAATTTGGCACTCCAAGCAGCAGAGGCCTGGCCTGGCCCAACTCCCAAGCTGTTTGGGAACCAGAGCAAAGGATTTCGGTAATGCTTCTGGCTCGGATATGATTATCAAGACCATCTCCAGACTGATGTTGATCACAGAGGGATGACTAGAGGGTATTCCTTCCTCTTTCCTTCCTTTTCCTCCACGGCAGATGATCTGCCCCGCAGCCATCCCCAGGTCAGACTTGAAGGGGGATCAGAGTGCTGGCAGACTGAGGTGAGGGGATGAGGAAGGGGGGAGGGGGCCCCGGGGCTGGACAAGCAGCCCCAGGGCTTTGGTAACATTCTGACTGCACATAAACGGGGTTTAGTGTTTTAGCTTCTGCCTGCTGGGGTCTTCTCTGAAATGGCTTGAGCTTTCTGATCTCTGGGGCCAATGTCCTCACACCTCGGCTTATCTCATCACCCCCGCCAAATAGAAAAATAAAAGCAAGGTCAGACCATGATTTCAGTTTGCTAAATCTTGGGCAGATAAATCAGCTGTTGTAACAAAGATGAGAGACAAAAGCTGGAGGCCAGACTCTGTTCTGAGGACAAGAAACACATCACAGCTGCCCACAGTGGTCTGAGCTGGCGGGAAGGAGAGAGGTAGGGGCTTAGTGCTTTTGCTGGAGAGCACATGGTGGTATAGAAGTACACGTTTCTAACGTGTAACGTAAACACGCCCTAATCAGCCTTCTATGCCACACTGTACTGAACGCCAAAGATTCAAAACACCCAGGAAGGTTCAAAGGGCTCTCGGGCTGGAGAGCATGGCACTTACACAACAAGGTGCACAGGAAGAGCAGACTATGGGAGTGAAAAAAGTCATACATTTTCCTGGGAAGGGTCAGGGAAAACCTCACAGAGAAGGTGACAGCTATCGGGGTTTGAGTAACAAGGAAGAGAGAGGAAAAGGGCGGGTAATGGCGATGAGGGAAAAGGACCCGAGCAGAGGTGGGGCAGCCAGGGCGGCCATGCAGGCCCAGGGAACGGAGCAGAGGCCACGTGGTGGGGGTCAGATGGTCGGTACTGGTTGGAAACTGTCTTGCCAAGAAGTTGGCAATGGGGAGCTGATGGAATTCTTTAAGGAAGTACTGTCAGGATGAACGTTGGCTGTAGTGATGAGAAAGATGGAAGAGGGAGAAGGAAGCAAGAGACAGGCAGACCAGGTAAGAGGCTACTGCAGTGGTCCAGGTGAGAGATGGTGAGATCCTTGACTGTGGACAGAGAAGTAAAACTGAAAGGGAAGACAGATTTGGGAGAGAAATCTGAAGCAGAATTGAAAGAATCTATTGGAAACGAGAGAAAAGGACAAGATGGGTAGGACTAACTTGGGCAGAACTGGGGGCGGGTGGTGTCAAACCTTAAGATGAACAGAGAAGAGTCTGGGGTTTGGGTCATAATGAATTTGGGTTCAGATATGTTGCGTCTGTGAGGCATGTGGGACATTCATTGGGAAACTGAATTATAACTCTGGAGCTCAAGTGAGGTGCAAGTTGCACAGATTTGATCCCAGAAAAACAAAATCTAGCTAAGGGCATGAATCTTTTGAGTGTTTTGTTCATCATACATCCTACACCTCGAGCAGTGCTTGTCAATATCTGTTGAACAAGTGAATAAACTTGATCATCAATCTGTGGGGCGAACTGAGTGCACTGGAGGTGGGTGAGACATCTCAGAGAGGCCAGGGCAAGGATGGGGGACCATCAAGAAGGATATTCGAGGTACATACAGGATACTTTCAGGAAGCCTGCTGTGAAAAGAAGGCGAAAGGGCTGTGTCTTGAGGTTTCTTTAAGATCGGCGCTGTGGAGTATTCGTCAGTCACCGTCCCAGCAACAACAGAATTCCATTCAGATGGTTCGAATAAGAGATTAATGACAAGGCTGTCGGCAGAGGTCTGGCATGGTTAACGGGGCCACAAGGAGTGGCGTGGCAGCAGGAACCGAAGCAGCAGGAAGCCACTGCCATCCCCAGGTCTGAAGGGGCAATGGGAGCTGGGGCCTATAAGCAGGGAGCATCAGGTGGACCTGTCGCGGAGGAATAGAGCCATCCCGGACAGCGGTGCCGGAGCCGGGAGTCAGCGGGGAAGGAAAACCCTGATCTCCTGCCAGCACCTCCCACTGGCAGAACCCAAATGGAAACCAAAGGGCAAGAGGGCAGGGGGATACTGCGTGCGGGGTCAGTCTCCTAGGGCGCAGAGCGGGGCAGGGAGGGGAGGAAGTGGGACCTGGTGGGGTGGAGCAAATGAAGACTCACCAACACAGAGCCTGAAGAAAACTGGCCAGGAAAGATGGAGAGCTTGCAGGTGCCAGAATGAGTGGAGATGCTTGCTGGAGTTAGGGGACCTTACTAGGAGGTGGCAGAATAAAGATCACAGAAACAGGTAGTTCAAGAGAAGGTAGATCTGGATGACCCCAAGCACATGACCTCCTCAGTGCCCTCCAGACTCCAGAAATAAGTGCTCCACCAAGATCTCCCTCCATGTGTCCCAGAGGACACTGAGGCTGTGATGTGCAGACATCTGGTTCAACCGGCTCATTCCAGGGTCCCCTCTGGGCGTATCCTGAGAGCCTCTCCTTCCCCGCTACCTGCTGTCTCTCTAGAGCCCACATGTGCTGACCCTTCAGAGGGAGACAAGGAAGACGCAGAAACTTCCAGAAGCAATCCTGCCACTGCAGATCTTGAAGCAGAGATTCTATGAGCAAATCCGCGGCAAGCATCCATCTGTGAGTCCCAGAACGCCGGATGGAAACCGGGGCCACGCTTCAGATGCCGTGGGTGTCCCGACAAGAAGGCTCCATTCCTCATTCCAGGAGGCAGGAGCCGATGCTGAACATTGCGAAGAAACTTGTCCAAGGCCACGCCTGAACAGCCTGGCTGCAGAGCCCTGCTGGGACCCCTCGCTTCCAAGTAACTCACGCTCACTGAGCACCTACTATGCGCCAGGTGCGGCTGTGACCACTGGGACGTGAGCAATGAGCAGGGCAGACCCCCCTCCCTCCCGGAGCTCACATGCTGGCAGGGGCAGATGGGCGGCCAGCAAGCGCCAAAGCAAGTGTGAGTCAGCGTGACCTTCTCCCAGCGTCCCCAGGCCCTTCTCCCAGCAGCGCCTCACGGGACAGCACCTGGGCACCCTCCAACGCCGAGCTCCAAAACTCCGCACGCACAACACAAAACCCCGATGGTGACATAGAAGGTGACCCCCCCGGCACCACCCCCGACGCCACAGGTCCGTTGTCTGTGTCTGTGCTGCGCCCTCCCGCCCTGCACTTGAAACGGGGTAAATCATCCTTGCCGATCCCCAGCCAGCGCCTTTCTCTTTTATTTTAATCCTATTATAGAATTTTTTGATGGCAACCTGCTGCTAGAGTACATCTAACTATGTTACAGCTCCCCAGGCCCTGAGCATGAAAGAACCTCTTCAGAACACACGCTAGGAGGGGTCTACCTTGTTAGCATGGAAATGAAAATAAAAAGGGCTGCTCTGGGGCAGAGAGGAGGAGGCGGGGGTTCTAACACCAACACTGAGGAGGCCGGCTCTCCTTTGCTCTCATCTTCCTGCTTCGGGTGGTAGAGGCTGGACAGCAAGGATATTTTTCGGTATTCCGCCCAGTGCCCAGTGCTCAGTTTTGAGCCTTGATGACTAGTAATGTAACTTGCAACCCTGCAGCTAAAGTTCATCTCTGTTGCTTTTATGCTCCAGTTGCTTTTTGGTGCGAGGGAATCAGTACTCAGGATAATCTAGAGGTTCCCTCCTGAACTTGGGTGATGTTCCATTAAAGAAATGGAAATATGTATCATTTAAATATGCCACTGAACATACTTTTCTCCATCTGCAATTGTGCAAATGGAGAGCAGCCCTGGTGGGGCCCGAGTAACAGCTTCAGAGAGAGAATTGAACTCACAGTTCTTACACCAAGTTCCACGTGCAGGTTGCCACCAGAGTGCGTATTTCGATGAACTATTTCACTCCAGAGAATAACAATATGCAGGGAATCCTTTCTTGGCAGTTCAAATTAAAAAAATACCCAAGGCCCAGGAGAATATATAATGGATGCTGTCAATAAAATCAGTCATTGGAGTCCATCTGAATAAAAGATGGACACACTTGTCTGTTCTTGGTGGTGGCGGTGGAGGTGGAGGTGATGACCATTTCTGTCCTTCGCGGGTTCTGAAAGGCCCACCCCTGGGGAAACTGTAGGTAACGATCAAGTTCTCCTGGGAGAATGACGCCTTTGTATGACCTTGGGGCCCACGGTCCAATGTTAGGTCTCAACGTTTGTTCAGGAGTCACTGTAAAGAGTTAGAACCATTAGCAACCTCCAAATATTGCTTACAGATTCTTTTTATACTAACAGCCAAAAAGTTGCACCAAGGAGATAAAATTGGATTGTTTTAAGGAGAGTTTGGCCAAGTTATTTCCATATAAATGTGGGTGGGTATGTGTGTATGCATGCAGTCACAGGAGTCCTCACCCACGGGGGAGAGTGATACATAACTCATCCCTTTGTATAAAAACATACTGAGTCCATCCCTCAGCTCGGGGGGTTGAGTTATATGTGAAATATTTAACACCCCGCCAGGCTCGAGGCATTGAGAACAGACCCTGGTGTCACCAATACATTTGTCATGAACACAGGTCCTTCATCAGCCTATTCAAGGCTCTCCCGCAGACAGGCACATCTATTTAACTAAGTGCACCCCATGGACATCAGGGACCCTGGCTAAGCGTTAGTGACTCGTAGAATAAAAAGATACGGCCCTTGCCCCCAAGGAGCCCAGAATCTAACAGAGGAAACAAAATCCATGCAAAAACGTAAGATGCTAGAGAAAGCATGACTTCCCTGACAGGCTTACAGACAAAGAGTTACAGGAGTTGAGGAGACAGAAAATTACTCACAGTTGGAGGAAGCCAAGCAGGGAACTCTTCATGGAGGAGGCTGTATTTTAAATGCAGCTTGAAGGATAGATGGGATTTAGGTGTTGTTACAGACTGACTGTGTCCCCCCAAAACTCATATGCTGAAGTCCTAAGCCCCGACATGACAGTATTTGGAGGTGAGATCTTTGGTACATAATTAGGTTCAGATGAGGTCACGAGGGTGGGGCTGTCATGATGGGATTAGTGTCCTTATAAGAACAGGAAGAGACCAGAGCTCTCTTTCTCCACCTCACGAGGACACGCAGCAAGAAGGCAGCTAGCTGTCTGCAAGGCACAGCGTGACCCTCATCGGGGAATCAAATCTGCAGGCACCTTGATCTTGGACTTCCCAGCCTCCAGAAGCGCAGAAAGTAAATGTCTGTTGCTGAAGGCGCTCAGTTGATGGTATTTTGTTACAGCAGCCTGAGCAGACTCAGACAGACATGGGAAGTTGGGGAAATGAACATCCTGGGGAAAGGGACAATGGAAGCAGTGACACAGAGGTGGGCAACTTGGGGGCAGATTCCGAGAGCAGTTCAGCTTGTCCGCATCTCAGGACTCGTGAAGCCTGGTAATCAGAGATACAGCTGGGAAGGCAGATCAGGGTCAGATCGTGACAAGCCATGAATGCTAGGGGAAGGCACCTGACCTGATCCCGGAGGACTCAGAACAGAGTCAAAAATTACTTCAGCGGGAGAGTAACATGATCAGAGCTCCAGCATCCATCCACTCAACCAGATTTTAACCTCAGCAGGTAAGGTGGCAGGAAGCTAGCCCCAGACTGGCAGGCTCAGCTGCATAAGGTCAGGTAGGGGGCTGCACGTGCCCCACCGCCCGGGCCTGAGCCGGGAGAAATAACTGCTTATTCAGCCTGTCAGTCACCGAGTCTCTCGAAGCACCCTCCGCGCAGGAACGACAATGCACATTTCTCCTGCTTAGTACTTAGCAGCAGGCTCTGCCCTGCCCCACAGCTGTCGGCGGGGACCAGGACAAAGAAGGAGCTTAAGAGGATGGGAGAGAGGAGTCTGCAGTAGCTCCTGTTTTTACTGGTGGTTTCCATGCACTCGGCTGACACTGCTGGTCAATGCTGATTTTTTTTTTCCTGCATGAAGTAGAAAAGCAGAACTCTGTTGATTTTGTGTTTTATGACTGATCGATGGGGTCAGAGTGAGGGCTTTGAGACCTGCTGAGGGGGAGGAACCACGCTGCTTTTGATGGCCTCATTTCTGTCCTGCCTTCTTCTGGGGAAGAGGAAGGTCAAGGTGAATCCCTCTTTCAGACTCAGATGACTCAGGCGACGTCACCCCTGGGCAGAAGAGGCAATGGTGGGGGCGTTCCCAGCCGAGCCGGGCAAGGCAGGGTGACATCTCAAGGCTTTGAAGAAAACAGCACTTTTGGCAGAGGGTCCCCAAACTGCACCTGCGTTTCTGCAGGCTCTTCACTTGCTTTTTATATCCGTGCAGGCTGTCTCTGGAATTGCTGAAAGGTGGAAAATCTGCACATCCCTTAGGCGTTTGGAAAGACAGCAAGGGCAGGGAAGAAAGTGGTGAGAATTCAGGAGATGAGGCTCTGCGCAAACCTGGCATCTGTAACTCTAACCCTCCCCACGGTGCCCTCAGCCAAGCCTCATCGTCTCCATTACTGTAACATCACCACTAAAAACAATAGCCACCAACCATTCAACATCCTCTGCCCTAAATGCGTCACTTACAAGGATCGCATTTAATCCCCGCAACAACATCTGAGGAAGTGATGACTGTTCCCATTTGACAGAAGAAATTGAAGCCCTGACAGCTTAAGTGGTCAGTCCAAGGTCACAGAGACATAAGCAACCAAGTGGACTTGAGCCTAAAGTCCCTGCTGTTAGTAACTGTCTATGCCGTCTCCACCACCTTCCTCTTCTCACCTGTGTTATGGGGATAACTGCCATTAGGATCAAAACCAAACTAAGCCACGCTGTGTGTAGACAGGCCTTGCAAACCAAGGCTGGTGAACATACATCACTGCCCTCGGGTCCACGCTGCCTCCTTTTCATTAGGTAGGATCCAGAGGTGAGTGTGCTTCCAAAAGCCAAAAGGAGGTACAAACTGAAGGGTTAATATCATGAACATTTCCAAGCTCTGGTGAGCAGGAGTCAGAGAAGTGGAGAAGCAGGCGGGGCTACCCTGGGATCCCCAGAAAACATCCGACTAGGTAAGGAGGTTGAGTGGCCTCTTGAATAAAAGCAAGAGGGAAGAGACCCACGCAGAGGTACATCTGCTGCATCCAACAGACGGAGCAGAGACTGCTGTGTCCCTAGCCCAGCCCCCGCCGCCCTTCCCTTCCGCTGACTGTGGCCCCTTCCATTGTTCTGCCCCAACGAGGTTTGCAGGGAAATGCAGGACAGTGTGGACATCATTAAAAGTATCTTGACTGGAGGCTGAAATGAGACCCCGATCATCCTACTGAGCAACAGATTTTGTAAACAAATGCAAGTCACTCCGCCTGCAGCCTGACTCGGCTGTCGGAGAAGTGCTGCTGAAAATTCTGTGCCTGCTGGTGCCCTGCTTAAGGTTTCAGATGCTGGAGAGCCCTACTAAGTCACAGAGAAAGAGGTCTGCAGACAGCTTGCTGCAGCCTCACAGCCGTGGATGAGCCCTGGTCCTACGCAGCCGCCCCCCTCCCTACCTCCAGAAAGCCTCCGGGTGTCCCAGTTGCTGTTGAACTGCCACGGCTACAAAGCCACTGGTGCAGCCAACCGGAGCAACTGCCTCCCGAGAAATGACAGATTTAAAGGAAGAAATACCGTGCGCTTGCTTGAGGCGAGTTATTCTAATATCGTGCCGAGATGACAGCTCTCCACATTTAATCATCAGACTCCTGATTTTTTTTTTTTTTGCCATGACATTAGAATTTCTCACAATTGGGGAGAAGGCTTCTTTTCCACTCATGCCTGACAGTGGCATGTTGGCAAGAAATGTCTGTAAACGTCTCCAATTATTTTTAATAACATGTAAATGATTGCCTCCATAAGCCCTCTCTCTCCCCGCAGCCCCCGCCCACAGCCAAGGGTAGCCGTTGGCTGTGCCTTCCAGGCATGGTCTCTGCAGCTTTGTCATTGTCCTACTGGTACTAACTTGCCACTCAGAAGGCTTGCCTCTCTCTTTGTCACCTGCCACTGTGACCATTTCTTTTTTAATGGTGTCTGTGATCAGCAGCTGTCGGAGACACTGAGCATTTGATGATCTGTTCCTAAGTGGACTGAAGTGGCCCGGCTGCCTTCCAATCATGAGCTCGGCCACGTCTCAAGGTCTGACAGCCATTAAAATGGACATTTGTGTAGGTCCCAAGTTTATTAATTCTTACTAGGTCCCCTAAGGTAGGTCTGTCCTATTCTCATGCCCGATTCTTCTTAACAGACGAGAAGCTGAAAGGGAGGCAAGTTATATCTTAATTAAAGATACAGAGCATGACAAGATTACAGCCAGGACTTGCACCCAGTGTACAAGCGACTCTGTTTGTTCCTTCTTTCCCAAACCTTTCAGTGAGCATCTAGCCCCTGGAGGCCCTGAGGATACAAAAATAAATAAGATATGGGTCCTTCGCTAAGGAGTTAACAAGGTAATAGAGCAGACAGACAAATGAATAAATAATGTGAGTGCACGTGAAAGGTAACACAATCCAGGTAAACTCAAAGTGCCACGGAAACACTTCCACGACCGAGTGTGCCCATGGAGCCGGGGAGGGGCTCGCACAGATGACAGCAGAGCCAAGCCCTGCAGGATGGTCAGTCAGATGGGGAAGCGAGGAGGGCTGCTGGCCACTGACAGATAGAACCACCCCCACCCCCACCCCCACCAAGCAAAGGCAGGAGGCGTGAAAGAGCATGGAGTGGTTCAAAAGCAGGACGTCTTCAGGGAACAAAGAGTACAGGCCTCTGAATGCAGGGAGCATCCGGGAATTCAGCTGGAAAGGAGGATGGCGGTCAGAGGATGGCTGACTTCAGTGTTTCTCTAATTACTGATGATCTAATTAGTGATGGTCCGGAAGCAGGCTGGCCTGGGATAAGTTCTTGTATGTCAGCCACCGTTCTCCTCCTGCCCCAAGGAAGGGCAACCCAGCCCACAGGGTGAAGTGGCTACTATCCTGTGTGATCAACCAATAGTGTGCCTCCAGAGGACAGAACAGCCACTGAGACTACGGAACCCACTTCTGACACTTGGGTACACGAGAGAACTCCGCTTTCCCCAGAGGAGCCTGCAGAAATTCAGCTTCTTCCCGGACCCCGCCCCTGCCCATCAGGGCTTATAGTTCACCTCACTCAGAGCCTCGTCTGTGAACTGGCGTGTGGGCCTCTCAGAGAGAACGAGGCCACCATTAGTATGCCTTCCCTGCGCCATGAAAGAGAAGCACTGATACGCCATCCCCTGGAGTGGGACACGTGGTGGCCAGAGGCCAGTGCCGGGAGCTCCCAGAGCCACCACCTCCTTATGTCATTTTCACCTCCTTCTAAAAGTAAAGCTGGGACCTGAGCAGCGCTGCTCTGCATGGTAACAGGAGGCATTCTGCAAGTCTGAGCTCGCTCCTGGATTGTATTCGGGGTTAATAATTAGTGCTTCTGTCCAGCGATCTGGGTCCAAAGCTCCACTCCCCAGAAATAAGTTGGGGATGGTGGAGTCCTACTGAGGATGTCCCCAGAGATGAGTGACATTCCTGCCCTGTCACCAGCTACCTTGCCCAGCAACCCCCACCCACCGGCAGTGCTCATGGGATAATTCATGGACGTGGCCTTCTCAGGATGCCTGCACAGGCGCCTGCTTTGCAAATGCAAGATAATGTTCCCAACAAGGTACACGCCTGCTTCTGGGCGATGGAGGAAATCCGCTCTGCAGCACCTGTGTCATTTGCGACTTCTCTTCCTTCTCTTCAACGGGTTCAGCTAGGATACAAATGAGGCTGAAAGAACCCAACTCTTTTACACGCTCTACACGGCAAAGGAAACACGCGCTCTCTGGAGGTGACTGTATTTATTCCGCCACGGCTCAGCGTCACCACCATACCGCTTCACCGCAGGTTCCAAATAACAAATTGTGAGGGCTGTTGAACACGCTGCAAGTTTTCAGAGTAGATCCGCGGAAATTTACTTAGCACAGTGGTTTCAGTAATTGTGAGACATTAGAAGGGTGTGTGGTGTTCAGCAGCCCCAGGCCTCGCACTCGCCTGGGCGGTGGGACCACCCGGGGTGGGGAATCGGTACTACTTCAGTCCATGAACACCAGCAGGGAGACGGCTGCCCGACAAGCATCGCGAGCCAGGCTCTGCAACTTAATCCTATTTGGTTTAATGGATTTGTCTCCCGAATCAGAAGGTCACGAATAGAGCGGAGGATAAAACCAGTGCTGTGGTGATGCCTTTGAACTGGCCCAGCATGCCTATCAAGTGGTCTGCCTCCCCTTATAGCCATGCGTCTGGAGCACCAAATGCAGGGCGTGTGCACCCTCCAGGGCCCTTCTTAGCCTGGAAGCAACTAGGGTGTTTCCCTCTGCCACCCTCACGGCTCCTACCCCCATGCCCGCCCGTGCCCTGCACACTGGCTTCGTGATCCAGTTCACCAGCCAAGCTCCTACGCATAAAAGGGATTCAGCATTCTAACAGACAACTTTTTTCTTTAGTTCTTCATTCATCTATGCGTATGTGAATGCCCTATTGCCCCCTGAGTTACTGAGGGAAGGGCCTGGCATGGAAACAATACAAATCAAAAGTTATCACCTAGTCCATGCTAAGTAATGACGGGCCAGGCAGACACAAAGTGCATAACTTGTCACTGCTCTTTGATTCATAACAACCCTGTGATGGAGCTATGGCTACTCTCCCCATTTTGCAGATAAGCAAACTGAGGCTGGAAGAGGAAATTTTTAAGTAGACATTATTGACTGCAAGACAGTGTGTATTATTATAACAATACAATAATAGTGGTGGTAGTTGTCAAAGGCCTGGAAATTCTCTTCTGGAGCAAAAGAAAGAATTCACATTTCAAAATCAGACTGACCTAGAAATCCCAACTGCACTACTTACTAGCTCTGAAATTTTATACCACATTCTTAACGTATCTGGATTACACCCAGTTTGCTATGTTATGTACGTTTGCTCAAAATTTGATCAGAAGCTGTAAGTATTTTGCTTAAGAATGAAGGCTTCTGAACTCTCATCTGGTCCTTCTGCTGCGATTATGAAATCCTGGATTGAAAGAGCCCTTCCAAATGCACGCAGCCTGGTAACTTTGAAAAGATAAGGGCTTTCGAATCAGAAAACCCAAAGTCTGAGTTTTAGCATCAGTACTTAATGTAGGGACAGTTGTTACTAACACTACAGAAAATCCAGTTTCCTCTTCCTCAAAAATGAAAATGCTGTTCCCCACTTTCAACACCATAGTGATAACCAGATGCGATGGGGTCAACAGTTTTCAGAAGAGTCTGGCATAGAGCAGCTTCTCAATAAATGTTTGGTGTTTTCTCCCAACCTTGTTTTTACTAGTTAACCAAAGAATTCCCAACTAACAGTTGTACAAAAGTTCCGTGGCCCCCAAGTAAAACAGTCTGGGAAGTGGCATTCCTTAAGAAATGAGTTACACCTCTTCCCAGTTAAATGTGTCCCTGACAGACAATCCCTTACGTCCACAATGAACCCCTGAAGGTAGCTCGAGAACTTTCAGAAACAAAAGACTTCAAGTCGCCTTTTCCTGTTATTTACTGAAATGGCAAAGTGGACCCCAGGATGTTTAGACAGAATTCCAACAAGACCCTCTGGGCAGCAGACAGTAGGAGAGAGTAGGAATGCTAGAGGTTTAACTGGGGAACCGCACCTGCGAGAGATCAGAGGAGGGGGAAGCATGTAAGGACAAGGAAAGGTTTCAGTCTCTGATGCAGAGCTGACCCCTGAGAAAGGAAAGGGGAGAAGTAGCAGGACTGGGCAGGGAGGGCCTCTGACCTCGATGCGGTCCTGACAAAGTCTTGACCCACAGGAACGCCAAAGCAAGCATCTGTTGGGAGAGGACATTTCCTGGCGGAGGTGGCCTGCAGTAGGCAGAATTAGGCCCTGGTGGTCCCACATATTCGGTCCTTGTTTGGGGGCTTCCCAGGAAAAGCTGATGCTTTTTCAAGCAGAGGAGGACCCTGACAGCACTAATGATGGAAGCCAGTGAGCTCAATGCACCCCTTGCAGCTCAAGGGCAAGTTCTTTCTTGAAGGGAGGACCCAGGTGGCCCACTTCCATCACTGCCACGATTTCAAAGCAACTGAAAGCTAATTCTTTAAACACCATCATGGACAAATACTAGCATATTCAAACGCTGTCATATAAGAACTGAAGGTTTACCATCATTAGAAGTTGTTCCTTCCCTCCCTCAATAAATATCACAATGACAAACTATGGTTATCAAAGAGAAAAGGGATTGGGACGGGGATAAATTAGGAGTTTGGGATTAACATACACACATTACTATATGTAAAATAGATAAACAACAAGGATCTACTGTACAGCACAGGGAACTATATTTAGTATCTTATAATAACCTATTTATGGAAAAGAATCTGAATATATATGTATGTATATGTATAACTGAATCACTTTGCTGTACACCTGAAATGAACACAACAATGTAAGTCAACTATACTTCAATTAAAAGAAATATATTGTAATGAGTATTACTCTGGGCCAGGCTCCAGTCTAGACACTGGGGTTGTGACAAGGACTAAGAATGAAACCGCTGCTCTCGAGAAGCTTACATGTTTGTGAGGAAGAGACAGAAATGCAAACAATGCTATATACCAGCAGTGACTGTGTGGATACTTCTGATTAGGTAACTTTAAATTGGGTGGTGAGGGAAGGCTTCCTGAAGGAGGTGGTATCTGAGTAACAAAAAGATGCCAACTACACCAAGCTTTTGGGAAGCTTACGCCAGCCAAGGTAACAGCTGGCATCTCAGACAGGGGGACCATGTCAATCCCAGGGCTGCTGAACCCCAGGCAGCCTCTACGGCCAAGAGGCAAAACTGGTAGCAGGCTCAAACGTCAGCCACAACTTTTTTCTCACAGAAAAGCATCGTATGCCCAGCTCAGAAGACTCATGAGTCATATCCCTTCCCATTGCCACCCATGCATAACCAAGCAGTGTGCCAGGGGGCCGTCTGCCTAACCCTGAGATCATGGTGCAGAGACATCCCATTGATAGGTGAGCCCGGACTTGTCACTTGGAACGTGGGAACTGCCTGTGAGATGGCCAAGGGATATGTCTTTCTGCCTGAGAAAAAAAAATCTGTTGTTTTAGGTATTTGGAGAGATACATATATTTGAAGCTTTGGGATATTCCCAGAACCCCCTTCTCTTTATGCTCATTTTCATGATGTGAGTCCATATGAATGAAGAGCCATTACAGAAGCCACAGATGGGTGAAGACTGGTGCTTTTAAAGGGCACCTTCTCCAAGAAGGTCTGAATTAAACAGGGAGGAAAATACTGTGCTCACTCCACTCGAAGAGAACAGATCGACCAGCCTGCTGAAATTCATAAACCCCACTCATGTGACAGTTGCAGACACGTATCTTCCTTCATAGGCCTCTATCAGAGGTCCATTTGAAGTTATTTATCAAACCAAATCAACCCATCTGATGACCAGACTACTCCTTTCACCAGCAATATTTTAGGTTTCTTTTCCACTCTTTTCCAAGACATGAGTTTCTTAAACTTCTAAGTGATCAGGTTCCCCATGACAGAGGATTATTAATTCTGATCCCTTTACCATTTAGAACTTCAGCGAAATCTTCCCATTTGTCACCTCTTTAACCCAACACAGATTTGACGCCTCTCAGATTAATTTTGGTGATGAATCCGATTTCAAAGAACATTCATCCAAAGTTGAACCCATGCACCTACTAATGTATTTCAGTACTTTTACTAATAGCTTTAGAGAGCTTTTTAATTTATATTTCACTGTATATTAAGATAGCCTCCTTCAGTTCACCTGCCTCTCCGTGAGAACATTTTTCACACTTCTGATTAGGACCCCAAACGCTAGAACTAAATGGATGAGATAATTTTAAATACTATGCAGATACCCACGCAGGTCAGGTATTTTAATATTTTTTCATCTCTAATTTATTTCTGTACTTGTTGAATGTGGCATCTTATGTGTCCTTTTAAGGATCTTCTTAATTTTAATGACATTTGAGAAAATTATTTGAGTATATTCTGTATGTAGAAGTTGTTATGAAATGGGAAAAGGCCGTGGGGGTAATGAAGTAGAAACTATTCTGGGTTGGAGTTTTTAGCACAATAAGGACCACATAATGCTGCTATCAGTGTGTTCCCTGACCTTGAGCAAATCTCTTAACCTCTATGTGAAATGGGGTGATTGATGCTCAGCTCATGACCGTCCACCCAACTCTCCCAAGACAAATCATCTATTCTGTACTCATGTCCACCACATCTAGTCCGTCTCCAAGTTCTCCTGTCCCCATGCTTTCCAGTTTTGTTCACATTACTTCCTCCCTATGGTCCCTTTCCTGGTTCAAGCCCAGATCACCCTGAAGGCTGCCTGAGCTTCCTGCTCGGTCTTCCTGCCACCACTCTCTTCTCCTAAAACCATCAGGTTCCTCTAAGACTCAAATCTGATCAGACCACTCACCTGCCAACAAACAAACCCGCCCTAAGTGGCCTCCTTCCCCACAGGAGAGTCAGTTCAGTTCAACAGTAGTTTCTTGAATACCTCCCAAATGCCAGGAATGCCTCAGCCAGACACTGAAAAGACCTTCAAAAGCTGCTCGCTGGACCAAAGTTGAGATCAGATGCACAGGCACAAGGTAGATACCCTCTGACCAAGCTTCTGTTTTCAAGAATTTTTATGTATTCAGGGTTTTTTCTTTTTTTTCATTGACAAAAGAAAGGGAAAGAAAATGGTGCATTAATAATGGTGCCTGTGTAATACTGGGAGAGATAAAGTCAGAGGAGAGAATGAGATGGCAAATGTTTCCCTTTTGGCTTGGGATGACTCTGAGTCCTAATGAGGGAAGAGTTTAGGGTATAAGCTGAAGTGTGTTCAGGGGAGTCTATGAGATTTTAGCCTTGAGAAATACAGTCCTGTGGACAGTGCATGCGCATGCTCTCGCTCTCTCACTCTCTCGCTCGCTCTCTCTCTCTCTCTCTCACACACACACACACACACACTCATGTGAAATGGAAAAGAAAGCCTGACCTATCTACCCCCACTCCCACTCCCAGTCACAGACCACAGGACAGATTTTGGGTCCCTGAGTGTTGAGGGATTTTCTCAAGTTTTTTGATTTTTTGTTTGTTTGTTTAATTTAGAGTTAATCAGTTACTCTGCTACCTGCAATCTGGGGGAAAAAAGTTAGTTGGTTCAGGAACTAGGTTTTCCTTCTCCTTTACTATTTTTCGCAGTAAATAACTAGATGTGTAATCCTGAGCAAGCCACTTAACCTCTCCAGATCTCCATTTCTTTATGTAAAATAGGAGAGAAGAGGACATGATGGCATTTAATTTTCCTCCCAGCCATAAAAATCCTGATTCTATGACAAATTATCCAGTTTCCACTCCCCTCCCACCACCTAACCAGCCCCACACAAAATATAATTTAACTTATCTTTCTTCCTTTCTATATTTCAAATTTTCCTCAAGCAAATTATCTCATTAAATGGAAAATATTTTTCTACATCATGAGGGGTATGATTTGGGGAGGCCAGAGACGCATTCTTTTCATTAATACAACCCCATACTTTGTTTCAATTTAAATGATAAAGGGAAACAGCAAATTATCTCCTTGCTCCCATCCCTCTTCCCCAAAAGTCACCAACTATTTCAGTACCCTGGAGACTTCCTCCAAGAAAACACAGAGAAGTGTGATAAGATGAAATGTTTTTCTTTCTAAATCCTCTGGTAACTTGAAAGGAAATAAATTTTACTAAGACAGGCTTTCACGTGTGGTAGTTTCTGTTTTAAGCACCTTGTAACAGAAAAAACTAAAACTTTGAAGACAAAGAAAAATGCAGTCTGTTCCATAATAATATGATCTAGTAGGCAACAGACCACAGGAGTAGGAGAATTGCATTTCAGCTTCTGACTTTCTTACTCTGTCCAGAAAAAAGAAATGGCAACCAGAACCAGACTTGGTGTTCAGCTCCTC